>NC_045556.1:9045236-9182736 GCF_009769535.1 Thamnophis elegans | reverse complement strand
AACATCGGTAACATTTCAAATTATGTGTAGAAAGAACTTAATTATACATATTTGTGTGTGTGTGTGTGTATGTGTGTGAGGGAGGGAGGGAGGGAGAGAGAGAGAGAGAGAGAGTGAGTCCCACACTGTATCTTCTCTTGGTTTGTTTATTGCTTATACACTTAACTTACATGCTATTATGCCCAGATGTGTAGAAAGAACTTGCATCTGTGCATAATAGCATGTAAGTTAAGTGTATAGCAATAAAGATTGCTGTGTGGCAAGAACCATTAGCATAGAATAGGATAGGATAGGATAGAATAGAATAGAATTCTTTAACGGCCAAGTGTGATTGGACACATGAGGAATTTGTCCTTGGTGCATAGGCTCTCAATGTACATAAAAAGACAAAATACATTTGTCACGAATCATAAGGTTCAACACTTAATGATAGTCAGAGGGTACTAAATAAGCAATCAAATCATGCTAGGAAACAATCAGTATAAATTGTAAAGATACAAGCAACTAAGTTACAGACATACAGTCATAAGCGGGAGGAGATGGGTGAAACAGTTTATGTCCAGGATGCGAGGGGTCTGTAGATATTTTCACAGCCCTCTTTTTGACTCGTGCAGTGTACAGGTCCTCAATGGAAGGCAGGTTGGTAGCCATTGTTTTTTCTGCAATTCTAATTATCCTCTGAAGTCTTTCTGTCTTGTTGGGTTGCAGAGCCAAACCAGACAGTTATGGAGGTGCAGATGACAGACTCAATCATTCCTCTGTAGAGCTGAATCAGCAGATCCCTGGGCAGTTTGAGCTTTCTGAGTTAAGAACATACTTTGCTCCTCACTCTGAAGAAATTGTCACTAAGATCAGTGGAACGTCTAACTTTGCTTCATTCTACAGCTTCTAGAATTTGACCACCAATCTGTCTTCAGGCACAGGACTGCTAGCTATCTGGACTGTCTCATACCCTCCCCAGAAACCAGGCTGGGTCCTGTCAAATGGTGTCCTTGTGGGACTAACAGAAATGTGGTCCTTGATAGGCCACCAGTACTTTTAAATTAGGGTGGAAAATGTATGGATTACTGGAGCAACTCGTGCAGTGTAAATGCCCCGTGGGCCAAATGTTGATATCCAATAACATTCAGGTGTCTGGGGTTTTTTTTATTTATTGTGTAAGCAGTCTTCAAGAGCAGCCCCACAAGCAGCATGATGTAGTAGTCTAGATCGGGGATCAGCAACCCACGGCTCTGGAGCCGCATGTGGCTCTTTCATCCCTCTGCTGCGGCTCCCTGTCACCGGTCGGCTCCACAATTGATAGGGCTTTTGGTTAGGACAGGTAGAGGAAAAAGGAGGCCGTGCTAGGAGGAGACTCGATGGTGGGGGAAACAGACTTCTGGTCAGCAGAGGAAAAAGGACGCCACGCTAGGAGGAGACTCTATGGTGGGGGAACCGAACTTCTGGTCGCAGAGGAAAAAGGATGCCATGCTAGGAGGAGACTCTATGATGGGGGAACTGGACTTCTGGTCGGCTCCAGAATTGAATGGGGGGCTTCCAGTTAGCACATTTGTGGCTCTTTGAGTGTTTAAGGTTGTCAGACTCCTGTTCTAGATTATCCAAACGGTAAACTATAGGCCATTTCACTTAGTAATAGTCTTGGGTCAGCCTTGGTATTTTTATTCATTTTTTAAAAAATGTTTCTTTTGCATAGTGGGCTGATTAATGAACAAGGCTGGTTCATCGTTATGGTCAGCTAAGAGTATATGGTATTCCTGGTTTTCTCTTTTGCCAGGGAAAGCACCGAAGAATCTCGAGAAGACAGGCTTGATCTGACATTTCATATTTTTCAACATGATTTCACATGCAAACTAGCTTCACAGCAGGTGGATTAATTTAACACCACCAGCCTCACATAAATGAGTGTGACACTGTCAGCAGCAGGAGGGCTCAGTCAATGGCATTTTACAGGTTTTCGAACACAAAATGACTCTGTCATTCTTGCAATGGAGCATCACAGTCCTGCTCTGCCTTCCATAGAGATGTTCCAGCCACTTTTTGTTAGGTATGCTCCCCGTTGGGAGAGCGAGTGCATTCAGAGAAGCGTTGTGAGACGCTTATCTCCTGCAATCAAATCTGTATTTTCAACCAATATCTTTTCACTTCGGGGCATGACCACCATGAATAAAAGAAGGTACCTTGTCCCTGTTTGCAATTCCAGCACTTGGGTTTAAATTTGGGTATATCTTGGCCAGTATCACTGGTGCTAGATGCCAATGGTAAAATATCTTGTACTGATTTTCCTTATAGGGAGGTGTTCTGACCCCCCTTCTCCATCCAGAAACGAAAGCCACAAGCAAATGTAAATAAGAATACTTTTAATCAGTCCAGACTCTCGTTGGCTGCAAGCCCAAAATAAACAAAGAGATAAGCACTCTGGAAGTAATTCTTACAAATCTAGGCAATGCATACAAGCTCTCACAGCAAACCACTTCTCCAAGTCGGTTTCTCTGAATCATGAACGTTGACTCCTGAAAACAGGGCGTGGCACAGTCTCTTTTATAATCAGAAGAGGATCTTAATCAGCATCAGCTAAGTGCAATCATCTCCTTCAATTACGCAGTTGTTCCTTCCGCCGAGTAGCCCTTCGACGGCGTGCATCCTGAAACAACTCACAAGTGTTTTCCTGAACACTCCCTCTGATCCAAGGCTCTACCGCCACCTGGTGGCCAACCAGGGTCCTCCACCTCCTCCAGGGCCGACTCATAAGACCCCTTGCTGTCGGAATCTGGCGGCAGTTCCAACGGCTCCTGCTAGGCCACAACAGGAGGGGACCGAAAATCTTTGAGACTTCCATATCTATTGGGGCTGTCAGCTTTTTTTAGTCAGAATTTGGGTCAGAGGTGGTGAAATTTAGAAGCCCAATTGTTTGCTCTTACAGCAGTAAATTACCATATTTTCCCATGTATAACACACCCCCATGTATAAGCCGAGGTGGCTCAGTGGTTAAATGCAGCACTGCAGGCTATTTCAGCTGACTGCTAGTTCGGCAGTTCGGCGGTTCAAATCTCACCGGCTCAAGGTTGACTCAGCCTTCCATCCTTCCGAGGTGGGTGAAATGAGGACCCAGATTGTTGGGGGTGATATGCTGACTCTGTAAACTGCTTAGAGAGGGTTGAAAGCCCTATGAAGCAGTATATAAGTCTAACTGCTATTGCTATTGCTATAAGACATCCCATGTTTCATATAGTTTCTTGTAGGAAGCACACTACAAGCCATCTCTGTGCAGAAGCCAGATTGTTAGAATGAGAAACGCAACAAGAACAGGAAATGCATCACAGGAACAGCCCTGTCCCAAGATGTCTCCATGGTCATGTGGCCAGCATGACTCAATGCCAAAGGCGCACAGAACGCTGTCCCCTTCCCACCAAAGGTGGTTCCTATTTTTCTACTAGCGTTTTTAATGTGCTTTCGAACTACTAGGTTGGCAGAAGCTGGGACAAGCAACGGCAGCTCACTCCATTACGCAGCGCTAGGGATTCGAACCGTTGAACTGCCGACCTTTCTGATCGACAAGCTCAGCGTCTTAGCCACTGAGCCACCACCTTCCTTTTCAAAAAGTAACGAGATCCTTAATTGAGTATGATTAATTCCAAAGTACATCCAGCTTGGGTTTTATACCTCAGTTTTACCAGGGAAGGTAAAATCATTCTGCCTTCACTGCAATAATGTGTAATTGCCCCAAATTGCGCAATAGCCTCATAACAGCATTTCTGTAGCAATCTGCACTTTTGTTTTAAAATCTGCATTCAATGAAAGCGGAGGTAAGTATCTTCAAAACACGCCTTTCTGGATGTATTTCAAAGGGTATATTTTAGAATGCATTGGACTTTTTTTTTTTTAAGAAAGAAAGGGAGAACTGCTACAGCATTTAGAGAAATACAAACTCTCAGTGTTTCATTATGTTGTGAAGCCACGTATTGTTCTGGTAGAAACTGATTACATCTATTGATACCATTATTTCCAAAGATGGGATTCTTCAAGTATTCAGAATGGAAAGTAAAGGCAGGAGGAAAAGTTTTAAAAGTCGATTTTAATGCAAGACGTTTAAGGAGAACAGCTGGGATGTGAAGCTGTCTTGCAGATGGAGTTACAGTGTGATTGTGATGTATGATGTGAAGAACCCCCAGCTATTTCTGAGTTCCCCGTAATGCAATTCTAACACCTAAGACTGTTTTTCCTTGAGGCTACCGTGTGCTTCTATTCTCTAAAGGGTTAAGCTGGATATGTCCTTGCAATAACATTGAGCAACACAACAAATTAGCATTGCCATTTTTAGAAAGAGAACTGCCTGTGCTAATGGAGTATTACTTCTATGAGAGTTAATGTACTTGATGTTCTGAGCCAAAGATCTTGAGATAGAGAAAGAAGGAAAGAAATTAAAAAAAGAATTATTTAACTTTGTTCGTTTTCAATTATTTTTTTCTAAATCAAACCTTCACAGGAGATATAACCCCAATGGACATATCTGCTCAACAGTTATCAGAAATGCTTCTTTGCAGTTAAAAGGTAAAGGTTCCCCTCGCACATATGTGCTAGTCGTTCCCGACTCTAAAGGGTGGTGCTCATTTCATTTCATTTCATTTATTGAACTTGTATGCCGCCCACTCCTGAAGGACTCCGGGCGGCTTACAATAAAACAAGGGAGGGGGATAATACACAAGACAACATATTAAAGTGTACAACAGTCACAATTTCCGAGGGGCTGGATATTTTGAAAGCTCCCCGGCCTGCTGGAGCAGCCAGGACTTAACGGCTTTGTGGAAGGCCGGGAGGGTAGTGAGGGTCCGGATCTCCACGGGGAGGTCGTTCCAAAGGGCTGGAGCTGCAACAGAGAAGGCTCTCCCCCGGGGAGTCGCCAGCCGACACTGGCTGGCAGATGGGATCCGGAGAAGGCCTAACCTGTGTGATCTAATCGGTCTGTGGGAGGTAATCGGCAGGAGGCGGTCTCTCAGGTACCCAGGTCCGATGCCATGAAGGGCTTTATAGGTAACGACCAGCACCTTGAAGCGGATCCGGAGACTAATGGGTAACCAGTGCAGCTCACGGAGGATAGGTGTGACGTGGGTGTACCTGGGTGCACCCACGATCGCTCGCGCGGCTGCGTTCTGGACCAGCTGGAGTCTTCGAACACTCTTCAAGGGCAGCCCCATGTAGAGCGTGTTACTTTGAAACATTTGACATTTTTTTGACATTTTGACATTTTATTAGGATTTATAGGCTGCCCTTCTCCCTGAGGGGACTCAGGGCGGCTTACAATCACAGGGAAGGGGGTGCAATTTGAAACACTTTGAAACATCTCTGTTTCAAAGCCAAAGAGCCAGCGCTGCCCGAAGACGTCTCCGTCGTCATGTGGCTGGCATGACTAAATGCCAAAGGCGCATGGAACGCTGTTCCCTTTTCACCAAAGGTGATTCGTATTCATCTACTTGCATTTTTTATGTGCTTTCGCACTGCTAGGTTGGCAGAAGCTGGGACAAATAACGGGAGCTCACTCTGTTAACGCAGCACTAGGGATTCAAACTGCTGAACTGCTGACCTTTCTGATCGACAAGCTCAGTGTCTTAGCCACTGAGCTACTGCGGCCCTTTTTTTTTTGGTAGTTACCGCTGCCTAAAAGAGTCACAGCGGTTATTGAAAACCAAGATTCCTACAATTTTGTCACAAAGAATTATGTAGATTCACATTTTTCTTCTTCAATAAGAAAATGAACCAGCATACAGGTAGTCTTCAATTTATAGCCATTCATTTAGGGACTGTTCAAAGTTACAACGGCACTAAAAAAAAGTGACTTAATGATTTTTTTTTCACATTTACGACTATTGAAGCATCTCCTTGCTCACTTAGTCAAAATTCAGACATTTATGTCAATCAATCTGAATACAGCTGGAAGGGACCTTGGAGGTCTTCAAGTCCAACTCCTTGCTGAAGCAGGAGACCCTTTAGCATTTAGCAATAGCAGTTAGACTTATATACCGCTTCATGGGGCTTTCAGCCCTCTCTAAGCAGTTTACAGAGTCAGCATATTGCCCCCAACAACAATTCGGGTCCTGATTTTACCCACCTCGGAAGGATGGAAGGCTGAGTCAACCCTGAGCCGGTGAGATTTGAACAGCTGAACTGCAGAATTGCAGTCAGCTGAAGTAGCCTGCAGTGCTGCATTTAACCACTGCGCCATCTCGGCTCTGTATTTAACTCAATACAATACAATAGCAGAGTTGGAAGGGACCTTGGAGGTCTTCTAGTCCAACCCCCTGCCTAGGCAGGAAACACTATACCCTTTCAGACAAATGGCTATTCAACACCTTCTTAAAGACTTCCAGTGTTGGAGCATTCACAACTTCTGGAGGCAACTTCTGTTCCACTGATTAATTGTTCTAACTGTCAGTTCTAAATTGCTTCCCTCCTTGATTAGTTTCCACCCATTGCTTCTTGTTCTACCCTCAATTGCTTTGGGGAATAGCTTGACTCCCTCTTCTTTGTGGCAGCCCCTGAGATATTGGAAGACTGCTATCATGTCTCCCCTAGTCCTTCTTTTCATTAAACTAGACATGCCCAGTTTCTGCAACTGTTCTTCCTCCAGTCCCCTAATCTTCTTTGTTGCTCTTCTCAGCACTCTTTCTAGAGTTTTAGAGTTCTAGTTATCTAGTTTTAAAACTTGTGTGGAGGATGGATCAGGATTTAGATGCATATTGATGCAGAAATATTGAAAATTCAGAAGGGTTCATGTATTTTTAAACTACTTTGTTGGATTTAGCATCCCTGGATGGTTTCCTGATTTGGTCTGCCTGGTGACACACAGGTCCAATCCAGTAGAGGAGCTATGCAGTGACTGAATATGTAGTGGCAGTTTTATGGCAAGGAAAAAAAAAAATAAAGCTACATTTTTCACTCGTCGTGTGTTTTCAGGGTTCTCTCTATTAAAAAAAAATCAATTTTAAAAATTAGAAAACTTGCTCTCTTTTTAAAACGCACAATTAAAAAGAAACAGAGCAATGTTCAATAACCAATTAATGTTTTTTTAAAGAAAAACTGGGCTTGTAGACAGAATGGAGAACCGATGGCTCTGTGGGCAACAAGTGGCCCCATCTCAGCTTCACTGCGCAGGCATGCGTTCCTTTTGCCAGACAGCTGATTTTCGGGTCTCTGCCACACATGCGTGGGGGGGGGGGCACATGCAGGAGACACCTGAGCATGCACGGGGGCAGTTGCACATACATGCAGTGGGAGCACAAGGGAGTACGGCATCCCCCCCCCCTTGCATTTCATTTTTGGTCCTAGGAGACTGCAGGGATGGCATTATGGCTGCAGCCACACGGGCACAGGTGTTGTCATGCATGTGAGCACTTTTTTTTTTATTTATAAATTTTTATTTCTCATATATACATTCACAATTATATGATCTCATAATTGTTATTAATAATATGTATTTGTAACAATTTTTCTCCCCTACAATTGACAATATAATTGAGATTGCTTTCTTACCATCCCATACACCCATCTTATTTTACAACAATCCTACTTCTTCCTTCCTTCCCTCCTTCCTTCCCTCCTTTCTTCTCTCCTTCTCTCCTTCCTTCCCTCCCTCCTTCCCCCTTCCCTCCCTCCTTTCTTCTCTCCTTCTCTCCCTCCTTCCTTCCCTCCTTCTTCCGTCCCTCCTTTCTTCTCTCCTTCTCTCCTTCTTTTCCTCCTTCCTTCCCTCCTTCCTTCCCCCTTTCTTCTCTCCTTCCTTCCCTCCTTTCTTCTCTCCTTCCTTCCCTCCTTCCTTCCCTCCTTTCTTCTCTCCTTCCTTCCCTCCTTCCTTCCCTCCCTTCTTCCTTCCCTCCTTCACTTCCTCCTTCCTTTCCCTCCTTTCTTCTCTCCTTCTCTCCTTCCTTCCCCCCTTCCTTCTCTCCTTCCTTCCTTCCTCCTCCATGTGAGCACTTTTGGCACATGACAACAAAAAGATTAGCCATCCCTGTTATAAGGCTTCCGTCAGCCCTGCTGGGAATAAAAAGGGATCCTTAAATAGCTTTCATATACAGAGAGAATAAATGTATTAACTGAACATACAAGAGGAATCGACAATACACAGGTAAACATTGCCTGACTTATAGATATATTAGCAGGGTTATAGAATTTCACTATCATTTTTAATGCTCCATGCTTTGGGCATTCTTTGTGCCATTATCTACAGCTTCAGTAAGAATCGGCTTCCAAGGACAGCTACCATAAAGAGTAAATTCTACTCCTATTCAGCAAATTTCCCCTACTCAATAAATGCTTATTTAAAGAACAATTATTATAAAGCAACAGGAATTATCGCATTGAAACCCAGGCGCCAAAGAAAATCCCCAGTATAGAAAAATCCGTTTTCTGAAAATTAATTCACACAAAACTAGATTCCGCGCCACTTGTTTAATATATTACCAAAACTGCTTTGGAGATAACATTGTCCATCTATTTCTTATTCATTCTGTGTTAAAAGTTCTCTTTCATGATTCATCGGTCTAAGATACATTGAGAGACTGGATGTCCTCAATGATACATGCAATTGGCTACTTAGATGATTCTGTTACTTTTAATGGAAGATCCCAGAGAATTCAGGAACATTCCATTCTCGGGGCTGGAGCCTTTTCTAGAACATTCCTAAAGTCTCCCAGTTTTTCAAAATAATCATAATAATAATACATCTGCCTATCCAAAGTTCTTGGAAAGGACTTGAATGGTAGACAAAAATACCAAATACCGGGCACCTATTACCACATGTGGTGGACATGTAGAAAGGCAAAAGACTACTATGGAAAGATTCAAATGTGATTGGAAGAAATGACCTGAAATTGGAATTTAAACCTGAACGATTCTTATATTAGGAATTATAAAAGTAAAGGGTTAACATATTAACATTACATATCATAACAGCAGCGAGAATAGTTTATGCCCAACAATGGAAGAACAATAGAGAACATACCTCAAGAAAGGGAAATAATAAAGAAAATATTAGACTGGACTAACGCTGGAATTAAAAAGCAAACGAGAGACAGAATACTATGAGATTTGGAATAGATTTTACCAATGGTTGGATTTGTGGAATAGAAGTCGGAATGGAAAAAAATAAGGATGTATAGATTGAAAGAAGATGTAATATATGTATTATATTATGTAAACGTAATATTGATAAGGGATTAAGCATGTGTATATAATTAGCAATGTAGACAGAATCCATAAGATATTCATGTTATACTTTAGTTTTGTATCAGTGACGTGCGGTGAGGTTTATGGCTGGTGAGGCAAGCGGGCAAAAGCCACCCTATGTCGGACACAGTGGCAGGGCCATAGAGGCGGCACATGTCCTGCTCTATGGCGGACACGGCGCCGGGGCTTTAAAGCCCTGCCGCAGTGTCCACCACAGAGGAAAAACTTCCTTAGGCCAATGGAAGACTTTAAAAGCAGAGAGGACTTATTGGAAAGCTTCAAAGAATCAATGCTGGATGGAACCAAAGCCGCCCTGCCGCCCCGGAGCTAGAGGCAAAAGCCGCGCTGCCGCTATGTCCCACATAAAAAATAAAGAGCCAGCCCGCGCGCCAGCAGAGGTGGGTAAAACACACACACACACATACACAAAAATTACTTACAATAATACAATTACTTACAAATTACATTCATTTTGAATTCCTCCCCCCTCCCTCCGACCCACATACCTTTTCCAGCTGTGTCACAGAGGATTTCAACTCTGCTCTTGGATGCCATGATGAAAATGTAAACATGTAAAAGGAAAAAGGCAAGAGCTGCTGAGGTCAGGCTGGGCTAGCTGCTGCCAGAGTCTCCAATGGATGACTCTGCTTAACTGTTTAAATAAAGCCTCTTAAAAAAAAGTGCCCTCTAAAGGAGGAGGCGAGAGAACCACGTGCCTCATCTACATAAGGAATTTTTCGGCTTTTAACCCTTGCTTAACTCTGCTCAAGTGATCATAATGGTAGACTAAATGAGGCACGTGGTTCTCTCGCCTCCTCCTGTAGAGGGTGTTTTTTTAGAGGCTTTTTAGAACAGTTAAGCACTAAGCAGAGTCATCCACTGTGACTCTGGCAGCAACTAGCTCAGCCTTTTTCCTTTTAATTTTTTCTTCTTTCCATGATGACAGTGGTGAGGCCCTGCCTCCCCTGACTGCACATCACTGTTTTGTATGGTGGAGATAATGCCAGGACAGTTGTACCATGTCCAACTTTTATTTTTAACAATAAAGTATTTTAATTTTTTTTAAAAAATGCCAAATCCACTCTGAACATCTGGCTGACCGTACGACAAACATCATAATAACGCCAAACCGTTTGAGAATTGTCAATTCAGAATAGTCTGGAGGAAGAAATGAACCTTCTATAGAATTCTCCATCACCAGCCGTGGGAAGTCTGATGCATACCTCAAAGTGATGTGTACCACAATTGGCTAAGTTCACGCAAGTCTTTTAAGCCCTGGAGCGCAGCTTACAAACCGCAATGGCTGAGTTCATTCAGCATACTGGGCATAAAGGAAGCAAATTATTTGATGACTTAGTGTGGTATCTGACCTCAAGTATGTTAAGTGTCAATTGCAGCAGTTTTAGGAGTGATAATGAAGGAGGGGAAATGCCCATTAAACGGGGATGAAATTCTCATCCATTGTTATTTAACACACTATGTTAAATTAGAAAGCAAACAAATCGTGTTATGGTTTAAGGCATAGTGGGCACGACACTGTTGTGAATATTAGGAGTGCTGGCAAATCTGAAAGAGAAATTAAGAGAACAGCACTACAAGTTATAATCATACTGTCAATCAGGCTCATAAAAACTCAACAGTAAAAGCCAAATGCCTGACTCTGAACTATTTATTTCATATGCTCATGTTCTCCTTGCCCTCAATTCTAGACTCTCCAACATAAAACAAATGATAAAAGAATTAAGTCATGGATTAGACCAACAGTCACTGAATGGTATATATGGCATTCTTCGTAATCAGCCACTATTTCCCCAAAGCTTTAGTGGAAGAGGATAGTCTTCATCATTTTCTTGAAAGATAACAGAGAGCGTAATCATCCGAACCTTGAGAAGAGCTAAGTGTTTCAGAAGGGTAGTGCAGGCACAGAAAAAACCTTCTTCCTTGCTCTTATCCTCTTGGTACCTTGAGTGGAGTAAATCAAAAGTAATCCTTTTCTATTGGAATACACAGGATGGGCATGTACTAGTCAAAAGACTGGGGCAAAGGTATATGTTAGGAATATAATCTAACATTTGGGTTGGCAATATATAAATCATGTAACAATGTTGTACCTGTTTCTTTAAATCATACTGTAAAATGTGCTTGGTTGCTGTTTTTCTCAATTGGCCATAAGAGGGAGCCAGAACGACTGTTAGCTCTCTCTCTGTTTTGTTAGATGCTGGGCTGATCTGATCTGAGTGTTTTTTGGAAGCTGGCTGTTAGAAAGTGCTGTGAGCTATTGTAAGTTTTGCAACTGCTGGCAAACTTTGAGTACTGAACTGATTATATGATACTGGACTATGTTATTTGGATTATCCCTTAACTGAAAGACATTGATGACTGACTGTCTTATCCGTGTATGACTTGGACTGTTTGATGGACTCTGATACCTCTATTTCCACGAAAGTAAAAGCCTATTTAAACTGCAGTGTCTCTGTATGCTGGTTTGTGTGTTCTCCAACACAACTCTCACAACGCTTCTCTGAATGCACTCGCTCTCCCAACGGGGAGCTTACCTAACAGCATAGGTATTATGGAAAGGTACTGAAGGAATACAGCTTGCCTGGTGACAGACACCAAGAATCAGGACTACACGTTAAGCTTAAGTTAAGCCAATTTATTGCTCATGCCTGTGCCCAAGAATCTAATAACTTAACAGTCAGCTCAAAATTGGCACTAGATAAAAGTCAACGGAATTCCAAAGAAGCTGAACTTAGACTCTTTGTTGGGAACATTATGACTCTAGACTGATTACTCTCTTCACTCCCTTACTCCCAATACTTCTCCTACACCTGGCCAGTTATACGTTACACTGTCAGGTACTCATGTGCACTACTCTTGACTTACAACATAATGCTGTTTGCAGCTCCTGTAATGAATCATGCCTGATTTTGTATCAGAGGTTAATTAATCTAGCTCCATATGAGGCAAAGCCCTCGGTTGCCCCTTGTTGTCTTATTTTTGATCCAGAAGAACCAAATCCCCTCAACCACTTATCAACCAATATGCAGGTTATGGATTAAATAAAAAGTACAATGTTGCTTACATTGAGCGAAATTATGCAGACCCGTTCCCAAATTGAATTTTAATCCGCTTTTGAAATAGTCAAACCTAAATCCTCCGCTCATTATCTCCGCCTTTGGTATCAAGCACTGAACAGCTCAACAGTTAAACAGTACGTAGATGGAGAAGTAACCTGAGGATAGTGAAGTAGGGCAAACTTAGTTCCCAAGTAATTAACTGCACTACCATTGTATTTGTATTTGTATTTATTGCATTTCTATGCCGCCCTATTCCCGGAGCCTGAAGGGTGGTGAGGGTCTGAATCTCCACGTGGAGCTCGTTCCAGGGGGCCGGAGCAGCCACAGAGAAGGCCCTCCTCCGGTGGTAGCCAATCGGCATTGGCCAGTAGATGGAATTCGGAGGAGGCCTAATCTGTGGGATCTAATAGGTCTGTTGGAGGTAATTGGGGTTGTGTATCCAAATGCATTAGCCTATATTTTGACCAAGCAATTAAAAAGATAGAAGGTCCAGACTGGTGTCTAAGTAACCGGGGTTAAATGAATTTGCACGGTCTGTGTCTTAAAGACTGCAATCAGGAGAAATTCAATGAATCATCTTTGTCACTGCTGCAAGGAGAAAAGCAATTGAATATCTACGGAAACAACAAACCTAAAAGTAGCTCATTTTATTTGTGGGTTGCAATGTTACATAGTCCTCCACACACAAAGAATGGTGATTGAAGCAGGGCTGTTAAAATTTTAAAGCCACAGTGTGATATGCCTATTTGCTGTTCTGTACAACTCTATTTTTAAACCTGCAAGGCTAGAAACAACTTATTTTCACACGCAGGATTCCCCCCTCTTTGTTTTGTTTTTTTGTAAAGGAGAAGTACCTTGCAAAACCCAAAGACGCTTTAATCTGAAAACATAACCAAAACTATCCATCTTTGGCTTGGAGGAGTGGAGGGAGGAAGCATCGGAGATAGTTGTATGCCTGCTGACTCAAAAATTTACCTCATTGACTTCAGTGGAACTTGCTAATGAATCATGTTGATAAATCATTAAGCATTTGAACACACCAAATTGGATGTGAAGTCAGAAGGGGGGAGGTTTTTATAATGTCAAAATACATTACAATAACATTAATCTATCAACGTTTGAGTTAAGCAGCCCCAAAAAATGCTAGAAAAATTTACCTTAGTTTTGTTGTTGTTGTTAAATCGTATATGACCCATGGTGACCCCATGGGCAATGTCCCTCCTGGCCTTCCTGTCCTCTACCATCCTCTGGAGTCCATTTAAGCTCACACCTACTGCTTCAGTGACTCCATCCAGCCACCTCATTCTCTGCCGTCCCCTTCTTTCGCACTCCATCATTCCCAGCATCAGGCTCTTCTCCAGGGAGTCCTTCCTCCTCATTAGGTGGCCAAAGTATCTGAATTTCATCTTCAGGATCTGGCCTTCTAAAGAGCAATCAGGGTTGATCTCCTCTAGGACTGACCGATTGGATGGCCTTGCAGTCCATCCTTTCTATCATCCATCTATCTCTCTCTCTCTCTCTCTCTCTCTCTCTCTCTCTCTCTCTTTCTCTCTCTCTATCTCTATCTCTATCTCTATCTCTATCTATCTATCTATCTATCTATCTATCTATCTATCTATCTATCTATCTATCTATCTATCTTTTCTATGTTGTTGTTCTTAGTTGTGAAGTCATGTCCAACCATTCGTGACTCCATGGATGACGTTCCTCCAGGCCTTCCTGTCTTCTACCATCCTCTGGAGTCCATTTAAGCTCACGCCTACTGCTTCAGTGACTCCATCCCGCCACCTCATTCTCTGCCGTCCCCTTCTTTCGCACTCCATCATTCCCAGCATCAGGCTCTTCTCCAGGGAGTCCTTCCTTCTCATTAGGTGGCCAAAGCATTTGAGTTTCCTCTTCAGGATCTGGCCTTCTAAAGAGCAGTCAGGGTTGATCTCCTCTAGGACTGACCGGTTGGATCGCCTTGCAGTCCGAGGGACTCACAGGAGTCTTCTCCAGCACCAGAGTTCATCCCTTAGTTTAGTTTCAACAAATGACCAGGCTCTCAGAAGATACAACTTTGGAAACATGATGTGAAGACCCAGCTCTTTGGAGAAGGCTGTAAAGCTAGGAAAAGTGGAAGGAGAGAAGAGGACAACCAAGGTGGATGGACTCAGTTGCTGTGGTGACGGGGGTATCATGGGAAAACCTGAAGGACTCTCATGGGGGAAAAAAATCTTGGTGTTCATTAAGAGTCAACGCCGACTTGATGGCATTTAATTAACCAGAGTCAGTCAATCAATCAATCACTTCAGTTTCTTGTGAGCCTTGGGGAGAAAGTTTGTCTCTTGGGAGAGAGATTGTATCTGAATCTCAGATCCAGAGAGAAGCTGAAGGAAGCCTACAGATCTCCCTTCCAGTACGCATCGTTCAGTGGTGGGTTTAAAAAAAAATTGGAACCTCTTCTGTAAGGTGTGGCCTGCTTTCCGGGTCCACTGGTGGAACCTCTTCTAGGTTCGGTAGATTTGACGAACCGGTTCTACCGAATAGGTGCAAACTGGTAGGAGCCCACCTCTGGTATCATTCTGCAATGATATTATTGCAGAATATTTAATTTTAACAAAGATACCCATTCAAGTTTCCAGGGCAAAGGTGGAGGCTCGGGATGGACAAAAAACGGGCCTACTGGAAGTTCAGAAACTTTTCTGGTTTCCGAAGCCTGGGGAGGCCGTTTTCACCCTCCCGGAGGCTCAAACTAAACCTCCGGAACAGGGGTGGGTTCCTACCAGTTCGCACCTATTCGGTAGAACCGGTTCGTCAAATCTACCGAACCGGTTAGAAGAGGTTCTACCAGTGGACCTGGAAAGCAGGCCACACCTACAGAAGAGGTTCCAAAATTTTTTGAAACCCACCACTGGTCCTTGGATATGATTATTCTACACTATCATGCTCCTATTTATAAAACTCAGTGCCTCTGTGAAAGGTAAGGATGACTACTGCGTTTGTGGTGCAATCAGAACATTGCGTGTGTTGAAGTTGTTTTAACGCAAACCAAAGATGCCTTTTAAAAAACAAGTTTACATCCTATTCTTATGCATGTCAGTGCTGTGTGTGAGGTAATTTAAGGTGGTTCTGACAAGTGTCGTCGGCATCTTCATATCCGCTCACATGGGCGGCAAGCCACTCCCATCCAGTCACATGGGCAGCAAGCCACTCCCACAAAGGAGGCCACACCCACAGAGTAGGTTCAAAGAATTTTTGAAACCCACCACTGCTCCGGAACCTGGAGAGGGCAAAAATGCCCCCCCTCCATGGTGCAGGAGGCTGACTAAGCCACACCCACCATGGCCACACCCACCCAGTAACCAGGCAGAGAACCCCTTGCTAAAAATTTTGAAGTCCACCCCTGGATACTTCACTGCATTCTTTTTCATTTCATTTCATTTTGTCCCATCCCATCAGATCTCACCCCATCCCGTTCCATCCCATTCCCTAAAGCGTTGTAAAAAATATGGGCAAAGCTTTTGGACATTTACCAGTAGAAAGAGAGAAGAGCAGCAAATACCAGCTTGCACAGAATGTCATTGTCATAGTAATTTTTGTTTTGCATCTGGGCTCCCTAAAGAAGGTTGGTTTAATTACCATGCCGACCCTTAATATCTGCAAAATAACAGTAGCTCATTTGAAACGGAAACCTTGAGTCATATAATATTTTGGTTTAACGTGTGAATACTTACTCTCTGCAGCAGAAAAAGGTATTCCCAGTTGCCGCTCAGCCACAGTTCTAGTCGGCTCACGGAATTTGCTTTTAAAAAAAAAGCGGGGGGGGGGGGTTGGGGAGAAAAACATGTTCAGTCCAAATCAATCTAGTTCTTATTCTTTCAGCTACATTAACACCCCACCCCTCCCCTGCTTTCTCCCACTATAGAAGCCTAACTCAATTTAGGGAAACGGAATATGTCAGAATCAAAATAACCCACAAAGCAGATTTTAATGTTATTGGTGTTACCACGAAAAGCTCAGGATAGCAGGTTGGACTTAGCAGGATACCGAAAACATAGTAAGGACGGTGCCAAGTGATACGCCTAGGGAGGAAGTTTGACAAAACAGTATCTTAGCACACCAGGGCCTACAGGCCTCTGTATCCATGGAAACCAATGAGCCCAAGAACCAATTCGTATGTTGTAGATTCTCTCCAATATGGGCATATCACTGTTCCTGTCAGATATTAATCATGTTATTGGTATAACCTCAGAAGCTGACTCACAGGAGGCCAATGGGTGAGGAGAACATGCTGGGGTGCTGAAGTCCCTCCGTATGTCTCCTAGAAGCTTCTATGGAGGATGATGATGCTGCTGTGTCTTTTTGTGACTTTGTCTAAGGAGATTCTCCAGTCATCCAGGTCATAGAATAGACTAGAATTCTTTATTGGCCAAGTATGATTGGACACATAACGAATTTGTCTTTGGTGCGTAGGTTCTTAGTGCATATAGAATAGGAATAGGAATGGAATGGAATATGAGAAGAGAAGAGAAAGTAGAATAGAATAGAATAGAAAAGAATAGAAAAGAATAGAATAGAATAGAATTCTTTATTGGCCAAGTGTGATTGGACACACAAGGAATTTGTCTTTGGTGTGTAGGTTCTTAGTGTATATAGAATAGGAATAGGAATGGAATATGAGAAGAGAAAGTAGAATAGAATAGAATAGAATAGAATAGAAAAGAAAAGAAAAGAATAGAATAGAATTCTTTATTGGCCAAGTGTGATTGGACACAAAGGAAATTTGTTTTTGGTGCGTAGGTTCTTAGTGCATATAGAATAGGAATAGGAATGGAATGGAATATGAGAAGAGAAGAGAAAGTAGAATAGAATAGAATAGAAAAGAATAGAAAAGAATAGAATAGAATAGAATTCTTTATTGGCCAAGTGTGATTGGACACACAAGGAATTTGTCTTTGGTGTGTAGGTTCTTAGTGTATATAGAATAGGAATAGGAATGGAATATGAGAAGAGAAAGTAGAATAGAATAGAATAGAATAGAATAGAATAGAATAGAATAGAATAGAATAGAATAGAATAGAATAGAATAGAGTAGAATTCTTTATTGGCCAAGTGTGATTGGACACAAAGGAAATTTGTTTTTGGTGCGTAGGTTCTTAGTGCATATAGAATAGGAATAGGAATGGAATGGAATATGAGAAGAGAAGAGAAAGTAGAATAGAATAGAATAGAAAAGAATAGAAAAGAATAGAATAGAATAGAATTCTTTATTGGCCAAGTGTGATTGGACACACAAGGAATTTGTCTTTGGTGTGTAGGTTCTTAGTGTATATAGAATAGGAATAGGAATGGAATATGAGAAGAGAAAGTAGAATAGAATAGAATAGAATAGAAAAGAATAGAATAGAATAGAATAGAAAAGAAAAGAAAAGAATAGAATAGAATTCTTTATTGGCCAAGTGTGATTGGACACAAAGGAAATTTGTTTTTGGTGCGTAGGTTCTTAGTGTATATAGAATAGGAATAGGAATGGAATGGAATATGAGAAGAGAAGAGAAAGTAGAATAGAATAGAATAGAATTCTTTATTGGCCAAGTGTGATTGGACACACAAGGAATTTGTCTTTGGTGCAGATGCTCTCAGTGTACATAAGGAGAATAAAAATACATTCATCAAGAATAAAAAGACACAACACTTAGTGATAGTCAAGGTTACTAATAAGCTATCAAATCGTACTAGGAAACAAATAAAGACAATATAAATTGAAAGATACAAGCAACATAATTATAGTAATAAGTGTGGAAAGATACATACTAGGAAGGAAGAGAAGAAGAATAGTAATAGATTCTTAGTAAATTATTGACAGTCTTGTGGGTATTAGTTGTTAAGCAGAGCGATGGCATTCTTGGGAAAACTGCCCTTGTGTCTAGTTGTTCTGATGTGCCCTATAGCATTTTGAATCCCACCTAAGCCCCCCGGTTGCAGCAGCATTGGGGAAAAAGTGACTTACCTCCTGTTTTTTATTTACTCTTTTAGGCCTTACTAGCCATCCATGTGGCCTGTGGGCTGCAGGTTGGACATGCTTACTCCAACTCGAGGTGTTAAGGCATACCAGATGGCAGGTAGAAACTCACACAGCAAACCTGAATTGCGACCCTCCTGCCAACTTGCTGATTTTGAACCCACACGGCCACATACTATGACACATCGACTTCGACAAAGTCATCTTGTATGATTTTAAACATTTCTGCTGGTGTTTTATCAAGTCCTGCAGATTTATTTTTAGCAATACTTTCTACAGCCCATTTAACTCCATTTTCCAGAATGGCTGTGGTTCAACGATCACATGTTGGTAAATTTTAGCACAGCTCTGGATATTTGTGCTACCTCTTCTTTATATTTCTTTTCCCCTCCAAAAGATCTTCTTTTTCTTTTTTTATCATGCTGATTTTTGTATAAATGTTTCCCTGGATTTCAGTAATTTTCTTAATTAAACCTCTGGTCCTCCCTGTTCCATACTTATCCTCACTTTCTTTGCACTGTTTATTGAGTTTATTAAATATCTGTTTATTACAGCCACAGCTGCTTTGCTTGTTCTGGCCATATGAATAAAAAATAAATAAAATAAAATAAAAAAAATTAAAATAAAAAAATATTAAAATAAAAAATAAAATAATAATAAAATAATGAAATAAAATATAAAATAAAATAATAAAATAATAAAATAATAAAATAATAAAATAATAAAATAATAAAATAATAAAATAATAAAATAATAAAATAATAAAATAATAAAATAATAAAATAATAAATAATAAAATAATAAAATAATAAAATAATAAAATAATAAAATAATAATAAAATAATAAAATAAATAATGAAATAATGAAATAAAATAATAACATAAAATAATAACATAAAATAATAACATAAAATAATAACATAAAATAATAACATAATAAAATAAAATAATAAAATAAAATCTGAAATGGTATACGGTATCCTGCTTGAACAGGGGATTGGACTAGATGACCTCCAAGTTTCCTTCAACTTCCTTATTCTATGTTGTGTGTTCTAAGACTGGTTCATTGTTCTCAAAAACCAGTGAAACTCATTTTCAACCAGTGGTAGGATTCCAAATTTTTTACTACCGGTTCTGTGGGTGTGTCTTTGTGGACTTGCATGTTTTTGTGGGCGTGGTGTGTCTTTTTAAGCGTGTCTTTGTGGGTGTGGCAGGGGAAGGATACTGCGAAATCCCCATTCCCTCCCCACTCCACTAACCTGTTTTCCAGCTCTGTTCTCCTGTTCAGCAAGAAGATCAGCTGTGAGGCAGCAGGGGCGGGGCCAGCCTATTTGCCGGTTCTCCGAACTACTCAAAATTTCCGCTATCGGTTCTCCAGAACCTGTCAGAACTGGCTGAATACCACCTCTGTTTTCAACATTTCCATTTTTGTCCACAAAAAGCAGAAGAAGAGCTACCCTAACCTTTTCCCGTTGAAGAGATAAACCTGCTGAATGTAAACCAACCCATTCGTGATCTAATAGCTCAGCAGTGTCAAGAAATCCATCTCCAGCTACACAATAGCGTCCAGCATCGTTTTCCCCTCACTGGTGTGATTGCTGCCAGTTTGAGTTGCGACCATTTAAATGTTAATAGGATCATTATGTGCTGGTGGGCAACGCCACAAACGATCCACCCGAGCTGAATTTTTTTGCTTCGCTGTATTATTACAGTATAACTCAGAACTCTGTGCTGGCTATTTTCACTTCACAGGCAGAATAGCAAACTTGGAACCAAATTTAGCTGTTACATGGAACAAGATGGTATGCTCCTCTTGTGGCTTCACACAATGCATTTTGTGAATGCAGCAAATGGGATGGAGGCTTACTGTAAACATTTCTTTCATATGGGCACAATTGTTCCAAAGATAGACTAGTCTGCAGATCATTTCTGACTTGGAACTTGATGGGAAAACCTAGTTTTTTTTACATGCACTACAGTTGCCTTTATATTTTGCTTGAGTCCCCCCCACCCCCATCCCAAACAGCAGGTTTTCCCTCCACAATTGAGGAATTCCAGATTTTAAAGCATTTTTGCTTTTCAAATAAAACTGGAATTAAAGAGAGGAGTGTTAGCTCAATAATAACAATGAAGATAATGAAGAGCTGGCCTATCTAAACAAATAGATTGACTTTCACATATTACATTGAACCAAGACTTGCTTAAAACATGGTTTGGGGGATAAGTGACTAGGCTTCATTCACAAACTACTGTCTACTATTCCTAAAACGAATCCTGCTTCTAACCAGGACTAGTAATTAAGGAAGCTGATTCAGAATAGAGTGTTTCTGTTTTTAGTCCCCAATACAACCATCGCTTGCTCCTGGGAAGGAAAGCTATGGCAAATCTAGACAGCATACTAAAAAGCAGAGAAATCTCCCTGCCAACAAAAGTGCCTAGAGTCAAGGCTATGGTTTTCCCAGTTGCAATGGATGGCTGTGAAAGTTGGACCATAAGGAAGGCTTATGAATGGAGGCCTTTGAACTCTGGTGCTGGAGAAGACTCCTGCAAGTCCCTTGGACTGCAAGGCAATCCAACCGGTCAGTCCTAGAGGAGATCAACCCTGTCTGCTCTTTAGAAGGCCAGATCCTGAAGATGAAACTCAAGTACTTTGGCTACCTAATGAGAAGGAAGGACTCCCTGGAGAAGAGCCTCATGCTGGGAAGGATTGAGGGCAACAGAGGCCCATCAAGCCACACAATGCCCACAGAACCGGTAGTAAAAATGTTTGAATACCACCATTGATTACACAGCGCTAGGGATTCAAACCACTGAACTGCTGACCTTTCTGATAGACAAGCTCAGCATCTTAGCCACTGAGCCACCACGACCCTTACACCGTTTCCCTGTTACAAAGTTCTACTAACCTCTCAGCCATTTTCCTAGCCTAAGAAAGAGAAGAGAAGTCCTCCCTTATCTTCAGACTTTCTTTCCAAAAAAAGTTTCTCCTTTCCCGTGATTGTTTTTTTTGGGGGAGGCGGGGAGGGGACACAGAAAATTGGCTGGTGTGGATGACATCTTTCTTCCCTACTGTGCATGGAAGAACAATTAATTACTGAAGCTGGTGGCTCATTTGACACTCCATGCTCTAGTTATACAAGGAGGTCTGTGCTGTAGCAATCTGCTTCTCAGTTACAGTTGGGGGCTTAACTGAGCTAACATGGCACCAGCTGTCAGTCTTTGGCACCCTACATGGGGGCGGGGAAATTGTCACTTTTCAAATTCTTCTCCAAGAAAGGAAACCGACACCAAACTCTTTGGCATTAGAAACACATGTAAATGAGTGAATTTTTCAGTGGCCTGCCTTCCTTCCTTCCTTCCTTCCTTCCTTCCTTCCTTCCTTCCTTCCTTTCTTCTTTCCTTCCTTCTGCTTCCTTTCCTCCTTTCCTCCCTCTCTCCATATTTCCTTTTCTTCCTTCCTTCTTTCCTTCCTTCCCTCCTTCCACCTCCTTTCCTCCTTTTCTCCCTCCCTGGCTCCCTTCCTTCCCTCCCTCCTTCCACCTCCCTTCTTCCTTTCCTCTCTCCCTGTCTCCTTTCCTCCCTCCCTTCCTTCCCTCCCTCCCTCCCTCCCTCCCACCTTTCCTCTTCCTCCTTTCCTCCCTCCCTTTCCTCCTTCTTCCTTTCTCCCCCTCCTCCCTCTTTCCCATCCTCCTCCTTCCATGTGACAGGTGATTCTGAGGTCTTTTTTTTAAAAAATCCTACCTTTGATTTTTTTAAAAAAAATATGTCCTTGGGGACGTACAGATATACTAACTTAAGGCCTTTCGACTCTCACTTAAGAATCCCCTGCCTGTCATGATGTTATCAATCCTTTTCCAGCATTTTACTTGGCTCTGAACTTCTTGGAATGACAAAGAGGGTGATTTGGAAGATATAGTAAGGTGTCATGGAAGCTTTTTCATGCGGGTGTTGGAGAGCAAAATGAATCAGCTACTTATCTTCAATCTTTCAATTAAAGGTCAAGAATGAAGAGGAGTAGCCCTCCTTCTATTGTTTCCCCCATGCCACCCATCTCTCTGTGAGGCACCTGTCCTCTGCACGGCTATTTTCAAGCCACTTTGAGATTAGGGCTTCTGTTGCTTTAAAGCTTATCTCACAAGAACTGCCATTTTCCAACAAAGGGGTATAATAAAGAAAAATGTGCTTCATTGCCCATCACTGTCTTAACCATCCCTGTCTTTGCAGCTTTTTTCACCCCTCTAGCCAATATTTTTCTTCCTTGCTACAGCCATGTTTTATGAGGGTTATAGAAGCATCAGCACATGAGAATACCTTTTTTTTTAATTTTTATTTTATACACATAAGCACATCAACAGAACACATAAACACATCAACAAAAATAAACACATAACTTAAAAACAACATAGGAACAATAAGTTCCATCATATATCATACAGCAGTTCCGAATCGGTCTCTTTGCAGTTAATGTTTTCCCTTCTATTCATTTCTATCTTGCGTTCATAATCTTGTTATTCATTATCCATTTTTATATACATTTCTTTATTTGTACTTAGCTACTTATGATCAAGTATTATTTATCTATATTGTGCTTTATATTTATTCTCTTACATAGAGTTATAGGTATACATTCACATAGTTATTCTTTTTCTTTGCCATTCTTATATTATTATTATTCCATTTAAAAGGTTATAAGGTATAATTTGGAATGTATTGTTTACCATCCTTCACACTTGCTATGATACCACCTTATTTTCTCTTTCTTTTCTTTTCTCCCTCCCTTCCTTCTCTACTTCCTTCCTCGTCTCCGTCCCCTTCTTCCTTCCCTTACTTCTCCCCTACTCCTACCCTCTGTCTTCTCCTTCCTACCCTCTCTCCTTCTCTTTTTCTCTCTTCCTCCCTCCTCTCCTTCTCTTTCTCTCCCTCCCACCCACTTCTCCTTACCTCTTTCTTCTTCCTCTACCTCTCCTCCACATTTCACCTTATTTTCTCTTTTTTTCTTCTTCCTCTCCTACTATCTCTCCTTCTCTCTCTCTTCCACCCTCCACTTCTTTCCTTTCCTTCGTCCCTCCATTCCCTACTTCCTTCCTCCCCTCCTTTCCTTCCTTCTTCCCTTCCTTTCTTTTTCTATTGTTATAGGTGTCTCTTTCAAATCCAGTTTATGTTTTCTTGAGGATGTTATTTCCACAAGTCCATATCATTTCCCTTTTTCTCTATCATTCTACAGTTTTATGAGGGTTATAGAAGCATCAGCACATGAGAATACCTTTTAGGGATGGAAAAGTGTCCTTATTTTCAGAGTTTAAAATACTAGTTGGGCTTGGACTCCTGTATGTATTTTTTCTTCAAAACGAAGGAGGGGGGAGGCTTTGTTCTGTTTGTAGTTTGCATTATGATTGCTTTGCCTATTGTTCTCTTGTATGATTTGGAGACGTTGCTGCAAAGCATCCTGGGGATTGTAGGCTCAATTCTAGGGTGAAACAAAAGACATTGAATGAACACAATCATTACAGGATTGGATTTTTTTTTTTTTTTACAGTTGGTAGGTTGAGTCTGTCGTGCAGTTTCCCACGTTCCTATAGTGAGTTTCCATTTCGTGTTACGCACCTACAGATGGGAATTTCCCCAGTGTAATTTAAGGGGCTCATTAGATGATGATGACTCAAAATGTTATGAGTCAGGAAAGGATGGTTATTCTAAGGGGAACCATTTCCATAACATCTTTTAAAACTATAAAGTCCATTCTGGCTCTTAGAGAGAAGAAAAATAATTCAGTTAGAAAAGTCCTAAATCCCATCCTTATTATCCTCAACCTAAAACACTGAACAGAAAAGGACAAGAAAAAATGTTTGCATGGATCCTGTCTTCCAGAATAGACAATAGACTTGAGTTTTTTCTTGAATGAAAATAGTCCATTTGTGGGGGTGTTTACTCGGTGTCAGATTCTGGGAGGAGGCTTGATTGCAGCTATGATGTAGCAATAGCAATAGCAATAGCAATAGCAGTTAGACTTATATACCACTTCATAGGGCTTTCAGCCCTCTCTAAGCGGTTTACAGAGTCAGCATATTGCCCCCCCAATCTGGGTCCTCATTTTACCCACCTCGGAAGGATGGAAGGCTGAGTCAACCTTGAGCCGGTGAGATTTGAACTGCCGAACTGCAGCTAGCAGTCAGCTGAAGTGGCCTGCAGTACTGCACTCTAACCACAGCGCCACCTCGGTTCATATAGTATGCTAGAAGTCAGCATTCTCTCCCAGAGATCCACATGACCCCCCATTTAGGCTGTGTTTAAAAACATCTGAAAACCTAGTTTTCCCCCCAGGAGTTGGGTGGGTGTAAGGTGGTTGTTGTGGCCCATGAGTGGAGCTGGCAGCAGATTCGGACAATGAGGAGGTTGGGGAGGGACACGGGCCAGTCCTGGAGTGTGGGGAACGCTCTGTTGAGGGCTCCATGTTGGAGGGCAGAGAGGGGGCCAGAGCCAGTTATCAACTGCCTTCAGAGTCAGTCAACAATGAGGCAGAGGAACAGCTGGAGCCTGTTCCCATTGTCCCCATGGACAATGAAGTAGAATTGTTATGAAGCAACTGGCCAGTTCACCCATTTATTTTACAGCAAATGATCATGGGTTCCCTTTATTGCATAATTATGTATTTTTAATCAAGTCGAGTAGTATCTTTTCTCTCCCACTAGAACAAGGAGGCAACGCAAGAGAAGCCTCACTTCTCCCCAACGCCAATAAGGAGAAGTTCTCCATATCCATAGAGCCGAGGTGGTGCAGTGGTTAGGGTGCAGTACTCCAGGCCACTTCAGCTGACTGTTATCTGCAGTTCAGCGGTTCTAATCTCACCGGCTCAAGGTTGACTCAGCCTTCCATCCTTCCGAGGTGGGTGAAATGAGGACCCAGACTGTGGGGGCAATATGCTGGCTCTGTAAACTACTTAGAGAGGGCTGAAAGCCCTATGAAGTGGTATATAAGTCTAACTGCTATTGCTATATCAATATGGAATCCATGGAAATGACAACACAGGGTGCTTGCCAATTGTAAAGAGGTAGCTAACTCTCGCTCAGACAATCTCCTCTTTCTTGTTGTGCCCTCATCTTCTTTTAATGGAAAAGAACATGACAGCGGCATTTATCTGACTGTTTATTCTTTTACTGTTATCAGCAAAGAAAAATCTAAAAAGCTGAAGCGAATCCAGTGATCGCTAAAATCTCTTTAGCTATTCCAGGGCTGGCTGTCATTTAAGGGGTCTTCTGAGCCCACAAGTCTTTTGCAGCTGGCTTTGTTGCTGAAAATAGAGGCCGTGGCTGTCTCTAAATGGCGAAGGGGTCTCTTTCCTAAACACGAAACTTGAAAATGCTTTGATCAGACGTTTCCTGCTTTTGCATTCCATTTTGAGAACAAAGCAGGAAGTATTTGCAACAAGGATGCGGGAGCCGCGATTTACACCATGCTCTAATGAATTAGCATATTTGTTCAACAGCTGTAGGAATACTGAATGGGAAAGGGTATGAATGACAATAACAAGAGAAATACAGATATATATTTTTTTGCTTCCCGGACTTCTCAATATTCATGTATTTGTGGAGGTGGAAAATAAAAACAGAATGGAGCAGGAAGGCTTCCTCCAAAGCTGAGTTTAGGGAGAAGTATGTGCCTAGTGCAAAGTTTGCCCAATACACCCAAAAACTGAGCATGCCAAACATTCTAGTGATGCTTGACAGAAGAGAAGAGAATAACAGAGTTGGAAGGGACCTTGGAGATCTTTTAGTCCAACCCCCTGCTTAGGTAGGAAACCTTACATGACTTCAGACAAATGGTTATCCCATCTCTTCTTAAAAACTACCAGTGTTGGAGCATTCCCAACTTCTGGAGGCAAGTTGTTCCACTGATTAATTTTCCTCACTGTCAGTACATTTCTCCTTAGTTCTAGGTTGCTTCGCTCCTTGATTAGTTTCCATCCACTGCTTCTTGTCCTGCCCTCAGGTGCTTTGGAGAATAGCTTGACTCCCTCTTCTTTGTGGCAACCCCTGAGATATCGGAACACTGCTATCATGTCTCCCCTAGTCCTTCTTTTCATCAGACTAGACATACCCAGTTCCAGTAACCATACTTTATATGTTTTAGCCTCCAGTCCCTTAATCATCTTCATTGCTCTTCTCTGCATTCTTTCTAGTTGTAACTCGGGGCTGAAATATGGGGTCCTTGGTGGTCTCTGAGCTTGCTTTCTTGCAGATGTTCCACTATCCAACAGTGTATCTTCTGAAGCATTTGATACTCGTATGTGGGCATTTGATTGGTACCAATATTTGCAGCTGAGAGTTAATCTGTGAGATCCTTGGTGCTCTCTGAATCCCTGGTTGTTTTCTTGCAGATGTTGGGTAATGAAAGTTCTGCACAAAAACATCTCGGCTCAGAGATCACCAAAGACCCCACAATTCTAGAGACAGGTGGGCTTCCAGATGGATTAAGCAGATCAGTTAAGCGATTTCCCTGAGGATAAGGTACAATGTAAATCAGAAGTAGAGAATGGCAGAATACCAAACTTTTAGTACCTTGGACAGAGCATAGTACATCTGGATGGGATCTAAAAGGAACATTTTGTGTAAGCCGCAGCTCTGAGATACCTGTAAAGGTTTGTAGGTCACCTGTTCAATTTTACAGAAGCTCTTCATATGACATTGCCATTCACTCACTCAGAGAAAACTATCCAGGTGGAGCATTTCTGAACCAGCTCTTAATTTCCAGGTGGCAAATATAGATTAAGAATGGCAAATGCCAAAGCAAATCAATGTACTCTCAGCTAAGATTGCCTTATTTCTTTATGCTTCATAATTATATGGTTACCACAGTATAGATGTCCAACAATGTTCTAATTAGAGAGTAATTAGAGTATTTCATGAGATACTTTGGGGAATAAGGAGTGAGCATCAGTTGATAGCATATAGATCAGAGGTGGGTTCCTACCAGTTCGCACCTATTCGGTAGAACCGGTTCGTCAAATCTACCGAACCGGTTAGAAGAGGTTCCACCAGTGGACCCAGAAAACAGACCACACCTACAGAAGAGGTTCCAAAATTTTTGAAACCCACCACTGGTCCTTGGATATGATTATTCTACACTATCATGCTCATATTTATAAAACTCAGAGCCTCTGTGAAAGGTAAGGATGACTACTGCGTTTGTGGTGCAATCGGAACATTGCGTGTGTTGAAGTTGTTTTAACGCAAACCAAAGATGCCTTTAAAAAAACAAGTTTACATCATATTTTTATGCAGGCCAGTGCTGTGTGTGAGGTAATTTAAGGTGGTTCTGACAAGTGTCGTCGGCATCTTCATATCCGGTCACATGAGTGGCAAGCCACTCCCATCCGGTCACATGGGTGGCAAGCCACTCCCACAAAGGAGGCCACACCCACAGAGTAGGTTCGAACAATTTTTAACCCACCACTGCTCTATTTCCATGAAAGTAAAAGCCTATTGAAACTGCAGTGTCTCTGTATGCTGATTTGTGTGTTCTCCAACACAACTCTCACAACGCTTCTCTGAACGCACTCGCTCTCCCAACGGGGAGCTAACCTAACAAGCTCCTCTGCTTCCACCCTCCTCAGTTGGATATTTACCTCAGAAATTAACACCGGCCACCTAATCCCTCAAACTGCTCAGTGGCTCTTCTTTGCCACTAAAGAGATTTGATCCCACTTTTACCTCAGGACAAAGCAAACTCAAGGTCCCCCTGTTCTTTTTTACCAGCAATAATGTTGAAGGAGTTGCTTGGCGCGGCTATTGCCACGAAGAGATTATTGGGAGTTCGCCTTTATAAGCCATGAGGGAAGCATACATTTGTGAAAGCTATGCAAATACGTGGCCGCTGATTGGCTATAAGCCCCTGGTGTTGATTGGTCAGCAGGTGTGCTAAGGTCTACTAGCTAAACATACATTTGCACCTCGGTAACTGAGGTACATTTTGCCTCAGTTGGTTTGGTTTGGTTTGGTTTGGCTGGTTTATTGGATTTATATGCCGCCCTTCTCCCAAGGACTCAGGGCGGCGTGCAACATAAAAGAAAACACATATTACAAAAATTAAAAGGGACTGAATGTTGAATGTTGATTTTATTTATATGCCGCCCTTTTCCCCCGAAGGGGACTCAGGGCGGCTCACAACTCAACCAGGGAAGGGGGATACAAACAGAAAATTAAAACGACACAGAAACAATACATAATTTAAAATACACAACAGTCATACCAATTCGAGATGGGGGCAATAGTTCTTAGCCCCAGGCCTGTCTGAACAGCCAGGTTTTAAGGGCTTTGTGGAAGGCCTGGAGGGTGGTGAGGGTTCGAATCTCCACGGGGAGTTCGTTCCAGAGGGTCGGAGCAGCCACAGAGAAGGCTCTCTGAGAAGGCTCTCTGAGACATTAAATAAAGTATCCAAAAAAAAACCAATTGATATTTATCATAAAAAATTAGAAATTCTAAGAAATTCCAGATAGTTTATGACTGAAGAAACAAGGAATGACATGATCTGTTTTGAGTTAGCCTAGCAAAGAGGAGTTAAAGCTCAAATGAAAGATGATACTAACTTTTTTTGAAGTTTATTTTAGAATATCTTTGTTAAAGGTTTATATCCTGTATTGGTTCTGGGAAGTCGGGGGTGGGGAGGTTGGGGGTGGGTGGGGAGGGTAGATGGAGGGAGGTAAACATTTGTAAAAGTTTTTTTTTTCAAAATTTTTCAATAAAAAAAAAAGAAATTAAATTAAAATCAGCAACCAAATTAATCCTGTATTTTATTCTGGTAAGCTCAGGGACTTCCTTCTTAACTCAAACTTTGGGGAAATTCTTTGTGTATGTGGGTTCTCAACAAGCGGATTCCTAACTGTTGCAGAGGTGGGTTCCTACCAGTTTGTATCGGTTTGGTGGAAATGGTGAGTGGGTCGCCGAACAGGTAGGGACAGCATGCTCACCACGCCCCCCGAACTAGTTCTTGCGCCATCTTTTTTTGGATCTTTTTAAATGTTCTGTGCATGCGTAGACCTATTTAGAAGCAACTGCACATAAGGCACGCAAGGAGAGAGAGAGAGAGAGAGAGAGAGAGAGAGAGAGAGAGAGAGAGAGAGAGAGAGAGAGATAGAGAGAGAGCAAAATCGTGCGTGCACCGAACCAGCAGTAATGCCGGCAGAAAACCACCCCTGAACTGTTGGTTGTGTCATTGCATTTCCTGAGTGTCTCAGTCGGTTTAGGCCAGACCTGATAGGAACAAAGGGAGCCAAGACACGCACTCGGATGTGGCCAATCTCAGCTTTAATCCCCACAAACAGGCAGGAGGCTCAGAACATGATGAATTGGAAAAGTGTCCCTTGTGAAGTCAGCACTAGGAGTGTCCACCTCCCACCACCTTTTAAAGTCCCTGAAACCCAGTGGTGGGATTCAAATAATTTAACAACCGGTTCTCTGCCCTAATGACCAGCAGGGTAGGTGGGGCTTGGTGGTCATGTGACTGGGTGGGCATGGCCAACTCAACATCACTCATGTTGATGGGCGCTTCACCTTAGCTGTTACAATGTAATAAGGGTTAACCAGAGAGGCAGTTTCTGTAAGCAGGGCAATAAAGATTAGGCTAGAAACAACACCAGAATGTTTCCTTCCTGCCTTCCTTACAGGATTAGCCCTGTAAAGTGGAAAAAAACAAACTGCTTAGAAAGTTAGCAACCGGTTCTCCCGAATAGGTGCGAACTGGCTGAACCCCACCCCATGTCCATCCAGCTGTCCACGCCCACTGGTAACCACCAACCAGTGGCCCGGCAATGTGAGTACTGTGCATGTTTGGCCACTGTGGTGACCACCTGAGCCAACACACAGCTGGCGGTAATGGGTCTCCTCGGCCCATGGAATGGCCCACTGGGTGGCACGTGGTTGCTGTTGAAGGCCCCCGGGATCGATCAGCTGGACGGTGTGAATCTCCTTGCTGCCTGGAATGGCCCATCAGGCGGTTCGTAGCTGCTGGTGAAGGCAGGTGGGATTGATTGGCTGGGTGGCGCAGGTTCAGAGGCGCAAGCCTTGGCCATTCGGTGACTTCAGATCATTGCGGTGACAAATAATTATCCTTAATATTTTACTCCTTGTCTACTAGCTTTTAGGTGGCCTGCACTGGTTGCCGGTTGTCTTCCAGGTGCAATTCAAGGTACTAATTATGACCTTTAAAGCGCTCCATGGCTTAGGCCCAGGATACCTGCGAGACCACCTACTGCCACCGGTAGCCTCCCATCGTCCAGTGCGATCCCACAGAGTTGGCCTCCTCAGGGTGCCGTCGGCCAGACAGTGTCGGCTAGCGACCCCCAGGGGGAGAGCCTTCTCTGTGGGAGCACCTTCCCTCTGGAATGAGCTGCCTCCGGAGCTTCGTATAATCCCCGACCTCCGGTCCTTCTGACGCGCCCTAAAAAGTTGGCTTTTCCAGCAAGCCGGCCTGGCCTGAACAAAACAAATCAAATTATTGATTACTGTTAATTTGAATTTGAATTCTTTTTAAAAAATGTGTCATTGTCAATTTTTATTGGGTTTGGGATATCCTCTTTAATTTCTTCTTAACTTTTGTATTATATGTTTCTTTTAATGTTGTACGCCGCCCTGAGTCCTTGGGAGAAGGGCAGCATATAAATCGAATAAACCTAAACCTAAACCTAAACTAGCAGGGGAGGAAAAATTCACAGGGAACCACCCATAAGGCATCAGGCACAGGATAGGGGTAGCATCTCAGTGTCTGTTTTTCTTCCCAGGCTATCAGAAATAAAAACACCCCTAAGGGTGTTTGTATAGGATCTATGTTGTATTAAAACCGTTCCCCAAATGCTTGATAGAACATTTCCGTCTCTGTCTCCAGGGGGAAAATGGCTTCTAGGCAACGTAGCTTTGATACTTTCGTACAAGTTGAGACATCGAGTTGAAATTGGGTCTGTGAAATATGACTCACTGCGTGGAATGGTTTATTTGAGGAAAAGAGTTTCAGGATGTATAAAGGCGACCTTATATTGATGGCTGCAGCACCTAATCCAGCACTGAGCTTTTTTTTTTTTTTTGCACAACAAGGAATAATATGGCCTTTATTGCTTTTTGGGTATTGTTCGTCTGTAGCCTCTTTGCAACTATTACATGATACCTGTGAAAAAGAAGGGCTGTGATCAGGTTAGGAGGTAGCCCTTATTGGATTGATTTTGAGGATAAGTTGCACAGTTGCTCTCTCTTTAATTAAAAGGGGGAAACATTTATTAGGTTTGCTGGCATCAACCCTTTGGAAGAACAGCTGCAGAACGGGCTTACTCCAAGCTAGAAGGAGAATGACAAACTCATAATATCGTTTGGAAAAGGGTTAATAAAAAGCCCAGGGACCTGTATCACTACCATGTCAGACACAGGGGGAAAAAGTTGCGATGAATTACAGGTAAGTTCTTCACTGACAGCCATTTGTTTTGCAATGATTTGAAGTTACAACAGCACCGAAAGAAGTGGTTTCGGACCAGTTCTTGTGACCATCACAGCATAACCCTACAATCAAAGCAGAGGTGGGTTCCTACCAGTTCGCACTTATTCGGTAGAACCGGTTCGTCAAATCTACCGAACCAGTTAGAAGAGGTTCCACCAGTGGACCCGGAAAGCAGGCCACACCTATAGGAGAGATTCCAAAAATTTTTGAAACCCACCACTGACAGACAGACAGACAGACACACACACACACACACAGAGAAAGAGAAAGAAAGGAAGAAAGAAAAAAGAAAGAAAAAGAGAGAGAGGTGAAAGAAAAAAGGAAAAAGGGACAGAGAGACAAAAGGAAGGAAAGAGGGAGAGAGAGAGAGAGAGAAAGAAAGAAAGAAAGAAAGAAAGAAAGAAAAAACATGGCCAGCAAGCCACTCCCACCAGGTCACATGGCTGGCAAGCCACTCCCACAAAGGAGGCCACACCCACAGAGTAGGTTCAAAAATTTTTTGAAACCCACCACTGAATCACAGCATCAAAATTTGGGTGCTGTTGTTGTGGCCCACCAGCAGCCAGCGAAGCTGGCAGCAGAGTCAGACAGTGAGAAGGTTGGGGAGGAACATGGGCCAGTCCTGGAGGATGGGGAAGGCTCTGATGAGGGCTCTGTGTCGGAGACAGAGATGAGGCCAAGGCTGTCTGGCAGCGGTGCCTACGGAACTAGACAGCAGTGAGGCAGATGAACAGCTGGAGCCTGTTCCCAATGTGCGCCTGTGCAGAGCTGCCAGAAGAAAAGAACAACTGAGAAATCAGGGTCGACTTGGGATTAAAGCCACAGGGAGATGGTGAATGGCCCCTCCCACAGGAAATAAAAGAGGAGTGCAAGGGGAGTGGGCTTTTGCAGGAAACAATTTGTTTGTTTGGTCATTAGATTCATTTCAGGAGTATGAAGATCTGTCCATGAATCTCAAAGACTCTGTGCCTAGTCTTTCCTTGCACCGCACTGCGTTTGGAAAATATTGACATGGCAGCTTTCCAAGCTAGATAAGGTCTGTGGTCATAAATTCACCTCTGAAAGATTATTTACCAGGCCTTTGCTGAATGTGAATGAGAGATTCGTTTAATAAAAGGGGTTTTGTCGGGACCAGGAATCCGCTTTGTCCTTTTTGGGGAACCTAGGTCAGAACAGCTTGGTAACCAGCATGTATTTATGATGGTTGAAGCATCCTGGGGCCTGGGACTGCCATTTGCAATTATCTCAAGAGGCCTCTGACTCGCAAAGCCAATGGGAAAACTAGATTTGCCTAATGACCGTGTGATTCACTTAACAACCCTGGCAAAAGAAAAGGTCATAAAATTAGGCACTTGGCAGCTGCCTTGCTTAGCAAAGGAAGTTCTCGTCCTAACAGTCCTCATAAATTCAGGACCACCTGTCAAGGCACTCCACAAGGACATATTGTGGTTCAGGGACATCGGCAAGGTTGCATAATTTCTTCCCATCCTTTCAGGTTCTGTCAAGATCTCTAAAGAGAGCTTCCTCTGCCCTTTTTGATACCCCCTTTAAGGCTTTGAACTCTAGGATGCTGTGTCAGGGCAAAAATAAAAAGTGCTAATGAGCCTTTTGATTGCAAGGAAATTGCACAGGACTGGAGGAAGAGCAGTGGAAAGAAAACTGGCTGAAATGGGAAGAAGCAGATGGATTATTATTTTTTTCCCTACACACTTTGCCGGCTGAGGCTGTGAAAGAAAACAAGAGCTGAAAATGGTTTCACACATGCCTGCTCAGAAGTGCTGAGTGGGCCTTTTGGAGAACATCACCTCAAAGAAGTGCAAATGCTCCTGATTCATGCTGTATTACTGCCTTTAATTTTAAAAAAAATGACAACTTTCCCAAAGAACATTAAAAGTACATTTGGGGTTAGAAGTTCTTCCCGAGATGCATTGCCCTCACGTAGCCTTTCCTTTCCTTTCAGAACTTTGCTAACAGTTTGACAGCGATTTGGCAAGTGGGACGGAAGCCCTTGAGAGCAGATATTGGGTCAACGGAACCAATCAGTGTTGACAAAAAAAAAAGAAACAGAGGTGAGCCTGTTTTCCATATCTTCTCTCCATAGTGGGCTGGATTCCTCGTACCTTATCATCATCATCATCTTCATTTAACGACCCCATAATCCCTTGCGGGGTGGAGTCTGGGCAACAGTTAGAAAATGGATGATTGTAAGTAGATAAATAGGTACCACTTTGGTGGGCACATTAAAGGGAGACATGAAAGGAAGTCCTAACTAGGTGTCCCCACAGACAACGGTGATGCCACTCTTCAATCCATTTAACCCAGAAGTGCTTTGGCACTCCTGATACAACAGTAGTAGTAGTAGCAGTAGTAGTATAGAACAATATAGTATAGTATAGCACAGCATAGCACAGCACAGCACAACACAACACAACACAACACAACACAACACAACACAACACAACATAACATAATATAATATAATATAATATAATATAATATAATATAATATAATATAATATAATTATAAGGTAGTATAGACTTTACTGTCATTGTACATCATGTATACAATGAAAGTGATTGAATTATCATTATTATTATACAATTGTATCACAGCGGCCAGTTGTTTAGCCGGATTTGGCATTGGTTACTAGTCGGGCCCCACCCAGGGGCCTAGGACGTCGTAACGTATTTTCGTAATATGCGTGCGGATCCAAGCAGTGCGGCTTTTTGCATTTGACTGATGGTGATTTTGTCAATTTTTAACTGTTTTAAATGTAATTCCAGTGCTTTTGGAATAGCACCCAGTGTGCCAATTACCACTGGAATTACCACTGCTGGTTTGTGCCATAGTCGTTGAATTTCGATTTTTATGTCCTGGTATCTTGCGATTTTTTCATGTTCCTTCTCGGCGACCCTGCTATCACCTGGTATTGCGATGTCTATGATTGTTATTGTTATTATTATTATTATTATTATTATTATTATTAGTAGTAGTAGTAGTACTAGTAGTAGTAGTAGCATCAGCAGCATCAGCATCAGCAGTAGCAGTAGCAACAGCAGCAGCAGCAGCAGCAGCAGCAGCAGCAGTAGTAGTAGTAGTAGTAGATGATATGGTTTGTCTGCAATCTGCTCACAGCCTGAAATCTCACACTGGGCTAAAGAAATAGTGAGGAAAATGATGCACATTAGTCAGTGAGTAAATATCCCTCTGGCAGTTAGATATAGCCCAAAAGTGAGAGGTAATCATGAGAGCTTGCACCTCTTGTAGTAAACAGGGATTTCACTAATCCGTATGCTGCTTGCTTAATCAAATTTGACAGGTTAAGTAAAAGGTCAATTGCCAGATCGCGAGAGCTGCCGCCCTTCCTGCCATGCTAATGCCACATACACATAAAACCCACTTTGCTATTAACATGCCAGGGAGATGCAACCCGTTGCTGTTTGCAATATTTTCTATCTAGGAACCAGAGGTGGAATTCAGCAGGTTCTGATCAGTTCTGGAGAACTGGTAGTGGAAATTTTGAATAGTTCGGAGAACCGGTAAATACCACCTCTGGCTGGCCCCGCCCCCATCTATTCTCTGCCTCCTGAGTCCCAGCTGATCGGGAGGAAATGGGGATTTTGCAGTATCCTTCCCCTGGAGTGGGGAGGGAATGGAGATTTTGCAGTATCCTTCCCCTGGAGTGGGGAGGGAATGGGGATTTTGCAGCATCCTTCCCCTGGAGTGGGGAAGGAATGGGGATTTTGCAGTATCCTTCCTCTCGAGTGGGGAGGGAATGGAGATTTTGCAGTAACCTTCCCCTGGAGTGTGGTGGGAATGGAGATTTTACAGTATCCTTCCCCTAGAGTGGGATGGGAATGGGGATTTTGCAGTATTCTTCCCCTGGAGTGGGAGGGAATAGAGATTTTACAGTATCCTTTCCCCTGCCATGCTCACCAAGCTACACCCACCAAGCCATGACGCACCCACCAAACCATGCCCACAGAACAGGTAGTAAAAACATTTTAATTGCACCACTGCTAGGAACTCCTGCACACAGAACAGTCTGGCCACTCATGCTATATCAGTCCATTCCAGGAGGGAAAAGCTACGTTACAGCTAAAATGTGAGGTGTCGGAGCTTATTAATAAAAGAGATGGCCTAGAAGTCCTGATGCGGACTGATGGCCGGGTGACTCATTCCTGACCCTGTTTGTGCTTGTGAGCTTTCAAGTGTGCCTCTCTGAAAGCAAGCAGATGGCATGGATTGCTTTGCAGTGAAACCCATGGCAAGATTATATTGCTCTGCTGTCCAGGGCAGTGCAATGCTTCAGAAACAAAGGGCAGAAATGGTTCTGGAGGGAGTTGACTGCAACTGGATAAGCCAGATGAATCTTTCTCCAGAATTGCACTGGAGAGAGGAGGTAGCCCTATGAGTCCAAGACACAACTGCTTTAAGTTTATTGGTTTGTTGCATGGCAAACATGTTTAGCAGATTTAACAGATTAACAGAGTTGGAAGGGACCTAATAAGTCATCTAGTCCAACCCCCTGCTCAAGCAGGAGACCCTACACCATTTCTGACAAATGGCAGTCCAATCTCTTCTTGAAAGCCTCCAGTGATAAAGCTCCAACAACTTCCAAAGGCAACTTCTGTTCCATGGGTTGATTGTTCTCACTGTCAGTAAGTTCCTCCTTATTTCTAGGTTGAATCTCTCCTTGGTCAGTTTCCATCCATTATTCCTTGTCTGGCCTTCGGGGGCTTTGGAAAATAGCTTGATCCCTTCTCCTCTCTGTGGCAGCCCCTCAAATATTAGAAAACTGCTATCATGTCTCCCCTGGTCCTTCTCTTCACTAGACTAGCCAGGCCCAGTTCCTGCAACCGTTCATCGTATGTTTTAGCCTCCAGTCCCCTCATCATCCTGGTTGCTCTTCTCTGCACTTTTTCTAGAGTCTCAACATCTTTTTTATAGTGTAGTGACCAAAACTGGATGCAGTACTCTAGGTGTGGTTAAAAAAAGCACATCAGAATTACACTCTCAGTGAGCAAATAGGAAATTATTTACTCCATTTACAAATTCAAAGGTGGACTATTTGTATACAAAGGTCACCCTCAAGCTACGACCACAATCAAGCCCAAAATTGATGTTGCTAAGTGAAACGTGTGTTCAGTGAGCTTGCCCCATTTTACGACTTTTCTTACCACAGTTGTTAAGTCAATCATTGCATTGGTTAAGTTAGTAAGAGGTATAACAGTATTTCTCAAGTCCCTTCTAACCTTGCTTCCCTTGTCAAGGTCAACATTCCCCTAGGAAGACACCAGAGAGGAGAAAGTTACTAAAATGATGGTGGCATCTGCATGATTTCTTAACACCTTTCCTGATCTTGTTCTGATTTCTCTCCCACCCAACCCCACTTCGAAGCCATCTTTGGTCTTGAATTCTCTCCCCCACCCCTAGAAAACGGTCACAAACAATCATCTTGAAAGCTTCAATGTGGGCTATTTTTATGCCTTGGAAATTGCTCCCGGGTTGCAGTTCCATTTTCCCTGCAAGAAGCAGAATTGGTTCACTTCCTTCCAGCTTCCGACCGTATCTGTTTTTTTTCAAGGACCTAACCTTGTGTGGCAGCTTCTCTGCCTCTGGCAAGCTAGACACTGAGTCTCTGTGGAGGCATAAATTCTTTGGACGGAGACGCTGACCTTTTGAACCAAAATGGACAGTTGCTCAATGTAAAATATGTTTCCTCTGTACGAGTCTGTTTGGGTTTCTTTGAAAAATCAGATCCGGAATTTCCCAAGAGCCTTTAAATGATTTCGTTGAATGCAGTTGAAATCAAATTATGTATAATTCTGTTTTCTCCATCTGGGCTTTCTTGGCCGTTTCTTTTTACCCGCAACGGTTCTTGCCATCTCTAATATGAAGCATTTCATTTTCCTCCATCTAGATGGTTGACTTATTTTTTTAAAAAAACAAGTCTTCTCAAATCAGAGTGTTATTACTCTCCGTTGCGTTTGTTCTCCGAATGAGCTGTTTCTCCATCAGATGTAAGTGTCAAAAAGGATCTGGAGGTTTGATCCCTCCAGCTGACATTTAAGGTTTGCCTCTGTGACACAGCCTTACACTCCACTCCACACAAAAATGGTTTTTAGGAAACTCACAGCCACAATCTCTCCCTCAGTGTACACCAAGCCCAGGGCTAACCTAGACAGATATAATTTTATTGCGGTCATTAACCAATAAAAATACAACCAATAAAATGAACAAGACAGAACTATCCCCAAAACAACAAGAACTATTAGCATTTGTGGGGGAAGCTTACCCATAATGTTTCAAACTACGTTTAGAGGAATGCATCTATTTGGATCATTTAACAGATACATCAAAGGCTATCGAAATGTCCTGAACAGTTGTAAACTGGGGTGATCAACTTGGGGTGAATGTCCCCCCCCCAAAAAATCAAAGTCTTTGAGTTTCAGAAGAAGATAGATAGATAGATAGATAGATAGATAGATAGATAGATAGATAGATGATAGATAGATAGATAGATAGATAGATAGATAGATAGATAGATAGATAGATAGATAGATAGAGTAAGTAGGTAGGTAGGTAAGTAGGTAGGTAGATGATAGACAGACAGACAGACAGACAGACAGCTTCAGTGACTCCATCCAGCCACCTCATTCTCTGTCGTCCCCTTCTTCTTTGGCCCTCAATCCTTCCCAGCATGAGGCTCTTCTCCAGGAAGTCCTTCCTTCTCATTAGGTGGCCAAAGTACTTGAGTTTCATCTTCAGGATCTGGCCTTCTAAAGAGCAGTCAGGGTTGATCTCCTCTAGGGCTGATTGGGTTGATTGCCTTGCAGTGGAAGGGACTCGCAGGAGCCTTCTCCAGCTCTATAGTTCAAAGGCCACCATTTCAAAAGTGCTCATCTGTTTGCAGTCCTTCTCTCAATGCTGATATGGAGTGCCCTTTTTATTGAAAGTATAGTAATTGTTTGGGGGTTGCCAATGTCAACATCTGCAAACCGATGTCCTTTGGTGATGCAGAAGTAGTCACTATGTTTCCTATCTTCCCAAATTACTTGCTCTTGCTTCCTGCTGTTAGTGTTAGAGGTAGACTCCAAATTGATTTGATTGTGTTTTGGCCACAACATGGTTTGTTTTGCTTTCTCTTGCCACTTCTAAATCTATGCATGACATTTAAAAAGTGAAGCTAATGAGCAGTGATTACATTCTTTCAATGATGATAGAGTGTAGCAATGCCAAAGTCCAAATTACCACCTAAGAAGAACAATAATTTGCATCAAAACACATAGTTAGTGATGCTTAAACAATACGTCAAGGAGACTCACTGCCCTGATCTAATTCATCCTGGGAATATTCTGGTGAGCCTGAAAAATGTAATCAGAAGTGGAATTAAAAAGTCAATTTAAATCTTTCTTGGATGGGGGAGAAGAAGTATGTAAGATTGCTTTTTCCCTGGAGACCACTACTTTAACTTGATTTATTGATGAAACAGAGATTGAGTCTCTGCTCCGCAGTTGACAGTGGTCATGCTCTCATATCTTTATAGAATCCCAAAGATTGCAGACTAGTGTGTTATGGAACCATGGGTGATTTTATGGTTCACTGTCTTGTGCATAATCAGAAAATTGGTTAATCCCAGTAAATTATATTTAAGCATGTAAACCAGACATAACTACTAGTGGTGCGGTGGCCTAGAGATGGAGCTCTCGCTTCACAATCGGGAGGCTATGAGTTCGATCCTGGTTAGAGGCAGGTATTTCTCTCTCTGGACACACTGTGAGAATATATCCGCTAAGCAAAACTCTGCATTGGTGACAGGAAGGGCATCTGGCCATTAAAACACTCTGCTAGATTCATTCAGTTGCCCAGACTCCACCCTGCAAAGGATTATGGAGTAGTTAAATGACAATGATGATGACGATGATGATGTAAATCAAACATAGCTAATGAGTGTGTATGGCATAAGTAGCTGCTACTTTCTCTTTATAGCTATTTTCTCCGTGCTATAAATGAAATGAATAGAAGGAAGTCTACCAAGTTGCTTATAGATGTTTTGGTGACCATCATAACCACCTTAAGAGCCGAGGTGGCGCAGTGGTTAGGGTGCAGTACTGCAGGCCACTTCAGCTGACTGTTATCTGCAGTTCAGCGGTTCTAATCTCACCGGCTCAAGGTTGACTCAGCCTTCCATCCTTCCGAGGTGGGTGAAATGAGGACCCAGACTGTGGGGGCGATATGCTGACTCTGTAAACCGCTTAGAGAGGGCTGAAAGCCCTATGAAGCGGTATATAAGTCTAACTGCTATTGCTATTGCTATTGTTTTTCACTTCAAGATTTTTCAGCAAGCTTTGTTGAAAGATGTACAGGAGAAGTATAGGCAGAGCCAGGAAGCAGAGTTAAATGAGTCATCAGCCTAGCATCATTACATTCTCACGAATGGTCTAAGTTCAACTCCTCTTGAATTCCATTGACCCTTATCTATTACCCAATTGAGCATTGAATGTTAGTTGATTAAATTCTTGTGTATAGACTTGAGCAATGAACTTCTGAACTGGAAGTTATGTGTGATCATGATTTTTCACGCTTGACAGGTTGTAAGATATGAGTCTTGGCTTCATATCTTGGATGCTCTGTCACTTTTGCCCCTTTCATATAGATTCTCTTTGGCTGTACATATATACAACCTAGTGAAATAATTTTCACTGATAGATACGAATTGATACCTTCTATAAAGCTACTTTAAAGCTATAAAGCTACTATAAAGTAGCTGCTACTTTCTCTTTATAGCTATTTTCTCCGTGCTATAAATGAAATGAATAGAAGGAAGTCTACCAAGTTGCTTATAGATGTTTTGGTGACCATCATAACCACCTTAAGAGCCAAGGTGGCGCAGTGGTTAAATGCAGCACTGCAGGCTACTGCTAGATCAGCAGTTCAGTGGTTCAAATCTCACCGGCTCAGGGTTGACTCAGCCTTCCACCCTTCCGAGGTGGGTAAAATGAGGACCCAGATTGTTGGGGGCAATATGCTGACTCTCTGTAAACCGCTTAGAGAGGGCTGAAAGCCCTATGAAGCGGTATATAAGTCTACTGCTATTGCTATTGCTATAAGCCTAGCTTATTAGTCCGAAAGGGACGTGGGTGGCTCAGTGACTAAGACGCCGAGCTTGTTGATCAGAAAGGTCAGCAGTTCAGTGGTTCAAATCCCTAGTGCCACATAACAGCGTGAGCTCCTGTTACTTGTCCCAGCTTCTGCCAACCTAGCAGTTCGAAAGCACGTAAAAATGCAAGTAGAAAAAATAGGAACCACCTTTGATGGGAAGGTAACAGTGTTCTGTGCACCTTTGGCATTGAGTCATGCCGGCCACATGACCACGAAGACGTCTTTGGACAACGCTGGCTCTTCGACTTTGAAACGGAGATGAGCACCTCCCCCTAGAGTCAGGAACAACTAGTACATATGTACGAGGGGAACCATTACCTTTAGTCTGAAAAATGACTACACCAATGTGTCGTCCCTTGTAGAGTTCTGAATTCTTGTCCTCAGGAGGCTAAAATTATGGCAAATGCATGTTAAGGTCATTCATTGTTCTGGTTGATGAATTTAAATATCTAACAGTTGACAAAACAGGATGAATATTTGGATGGTTTATCTGGCTCCCTCTCCCCCTCTCTTTCTAACAAGTATCAAATTTGGAATCGGAATAATAAAGTATTATTAGCTGCAGATACAGTTAATAGCTGGTGCTATCAACAGTTAGAAGTTGTTCACAGTAATCAAGAGATAGCATAGCTTCCCACATTCTCTTAATCGCACAACACAATTACAACTAATAACCTTGGAAGCCCCAGTGTGTTTAAGAAGACTATTTCAAAGGTTATCTGGAAATGTATGAGCAGAAACTGGAGGAGACAAAGCTAACCAGATGGAGATTATTCTTTGGTAATTAACTAGACATTGTTCCTCAGGGTGTGTGTCACAGCACAAAACATTTTGAAGAGTATAAATCGTGCTTTTGATGTTGACACTTTTGTTTGATGCTGATGAAACATAGCTTCAATACTTAACATGTTAATCAATGAATGTTATTAATAGATTAGCTTTAATCTTGAAGGAAGAAAAGGAGGGGAGGGAAAACCTTGCACCCGTTATCAAGTGATATTCAATAAACAGTCGGAAGGCATTAATATTAAAAGGAAAACGATGACTACAAATATGAGATGATAAAAATGCATACGGATTTCTTGATCAAGTGAGACTACCTTCGTGACTGTTAATTCAGAAGCTCACAGTCTTCCTTCCACACAATTACTGGTGGGGGGCAGCAGAGGTAGAATCGTGAATAAATCTCTGCATTTCCTTCTTTACAGCTGTTGCGTCAGCTCCACATGGTAGACAAGACTTAAAAACCAACTCCACAGGAAGGTTAAAACTACTTTGATTGAGAATGGCTATAAATAACAGAATCTTGCAAATTTATTTATTTATTTATTTATTTATTTATTTATTTATTTATTTATTTATTTATTATTTATTTATTTATTTATTTATTTATTTATTTATTATTTATTTATTTATTTATTTATTTATTTATTATTTGTCTTGTATGCCACCCACTCCCGGAGGACTCCGGGCGGCTAACAAAAGACAAGGGAAATGGGGGGAACGAGACAAAGACAACATATTAAAAACAAAACCAACATTCACAATCTGATTGTGCTGGACCTCCCCTTCCTATGCTCTAGTGAATTAAGGAGGCATCTTCTTAATTCACTAATCATGTTATTTAGCTGTTCTTGACATTAAAAAAAAGATGTTCTAGACATTTTTGCCCAAGTAAAGTTCTTGCATATTTCCACAAAGATCATCCTGCCTACTCTACTCAAGCAATTTAGGAATGGAAATGTCCCTTCTGCTATGATTTCTCTTCTTGCGGTTGTTTGTCTTTCTATGTTTATTGTTGTTGATTTGGGGTTTTTTTTTTTGGTTAACTATTATGGTCCACTTTTGCAACAAAGATGATGAACTGCAACAAAGAAAGAAACAATCCTCAACTCACGCTGTTGAGTTGAAGCAGAGTGTTGTCGTATCAATGGTCTTCTTTTTCTTTGAGGTAAAGATAAAGCTTCCCCTTGCACATATGTGCTAGTCGTTTCTGGCTCTAGGGGGCAATGCTCATCCCCATTTCAAAGCCGAAGAGCCAGCGCTGTCCGAAGACGTCTCCATGGTCATGTGGCCGGCATGACTAAATGCTGAAGGCACATGGAACGCTGCTACCTTCCTAACAGAGGTGGTTCCTATTTTTCTACTTGCATTTTTTATCTGCTTTCGAACTGCTAGGTTGGCAGAAGCTGGGACAAGTAACGGGAGCTCACTCCATTATGTGGCACTAGAGATTCGAACCGCTGAACTGCCAATCTTTCTGATCGACAAGCTCAGCGTCTTAGCCACTGAGCCATCACATCTATCTTTTTCTTAACTTCCTCTTTTATCAATTCATGTGTCAAGGGAGATAGAAAGTTCTGGTCCTTGTTCTCTTCGTGACCTCACCCTTTCCTATTTGAGGCTGTTGTAGTGTGTCTCTCCATCTTCCTCTGGGTGTGCCTCGTGTTCTTTCATCTTCTTCTCTTTTTGTATATGCCTTGTATGGTATGCAATCGCAAGACATATCGTTGGTGCCAGGCATGTACGATGACATCACAGTTTCAGGGATTTCCAACCAATGAGATTATTTTTTTCTTGACTACAATCGATGGGCAGAGTCTGACCTTGATTTATAAGACTTCAAATCCTAGCCGGGCTCTTCTCTATTAACATGGGAATAAGTCACTCTTGAAACTTCTTCTGTTCCTCTGCATTCATTTCTCATCCTGCATTATTGAATAGATATGGGAGCCGAGGGCACTTATCAAAAATATTGCTGTATTTCCATGGTCCTCTTGCAGGGAGTTGGCACAGGATGAATGCTTTTGTCACAGTCCCTATTAAAAAAAAGGGCTAGGATAGGTTGAACTTTTTCATTTTCCAAGGACAGGTTGAAACTTTCCATTAGACACTGTTAGACGCTACTATAAAGTGGAACATCAACTACAGAGCAACCTGAAGGACTTGCTTTAAATCAGTTGATGGATCAGCCTTGACTTTATGTCATATTGTCTTCGTTGAATGAATGCCTGAGCTATCTAGGGACGAGGAAGAGAATGGGTGGGTTTCAAACGCGGCCTCTAAATCACAGCACAGGGTTTATTTCAATAACTGCAGAACTTTTATATCTGGCTATTACATCAGAGGAAGACAATTTTTGGGATGGATCCCAAAACGATTTGTCTCAGCTCAAAGCATCTCTTATCAGTCTGGCACCCCAATCAATCTAGGATTTTTCTGCAGTCCCCACATTTCCTAGCCAACACGTGATCAGCAATAGGTATTCCCCGCTCTAAGCTTCATGATAATGTAGAAAGCAAAGTAGAGCAGATGGTTGCGGAAGCCAATGGGCAGCAAGTTACCAAGAGGGAAGTTGTTTGTCAAGCAAAGAGAAAAACCACCAAGCTATCAAAATGAAACAAAAGTTGAAAATAAGGTAAGCTGCCTTTATAATCATTTGGGGATATGTTGTGGCCTGCCAATGGCCACCGGAGCTGGCAGCAGAGTCAGACAATGAGGAGGTTGGGGAGGAACATAGAACAGACAAGGGCTCTCCTTCAGATGCAGAGAGGGGGGCCAAGGCTGTCTGGCAGTTCTCAGTTGCCTTTGGAGCTAGGCAGCAGGGAGGCAGAAGAACAGCTGGAGCCTGTTCCCAGTGTGTGCATGTGCAGAGCTGCCAGAAGAACAGCTCAAAAATCAGGGTCGACTTGCGAGTAAGACCACAGGTGGACGGTGAATGGCCCCTCCCATAGGAAATAAAAGAGGAGTGAAAGGGGAGTGGGCTTTTGCAGGAAACGATCCGTTCATTCGTTTCAGGAGTGTGAAGATCTGTCCATGAGCCTCCGAGATTCTGTGCCAAGTCTTTCCTTGCACAGCACTGCGTTTGGACAATATTTACATGGCAGCTTTCCAAGCTAGATAAGGTCTGTGGTCATAAATTCACCCTTTGAAAGACTGTTTGCCAGGCCTTCACTGAATGGGAATGAGAGGAATTCACATTCGTTTAATAAAAGGGGTTTTGTCGGGACCAGGAATCTACTTTGTGCTTTTTGGGGAAGCCTAGATGTTAGTTAATTATTATTTATTATTAAATTTATTCACCGCCCATCTTGCTATGGGGAGACTCTTAGTTAAAGGTAGTCCCCGTCAAATAGAAAGTCTAACATTTCTTTCAATATTTTTGTTGTCTGCTGACATATTTTCACAACACCCCCAAAAGCAAAAACAAATACATAACAATTATCAGTTGTATGTGTGTGGGGTGGAACACCCTACATCACGTCAAAGTTACCTGGGGAAACGACTCAAAGGAGAATAATTCTGTTAAATCCCATGTCTTTTCTGTGGTATACATAACATTTAGGCTTGGATTGATGTTTTTCCCAACCAAACGGATCGAGCAGACATTCGTATTATGTTTACAGCTGAGTTACATGACTGCTGCTCGCAAGGGAATAGTGCACTGATGAAATGGGGAATGCACATTTCTTACAGCCATCTGGGACAGCTGATTTCATCAGCAAAGTAGAAGAATCAGAGACTGGAATGGCCTCTGAACTAATTCCATTGATTTAAGCTAATGCTACTTGAGTGCAGCTTGTTCAAATGAATGTTGCAAAGCTAACCGTCTAATTGGTAGCAATCTGAATCCTCTCTCTCTCTCTGTGTGTGTGTGTGTGTGTGTGTGTGTGTGAGTGATGCAGTGGCTCAGTGGCTAAGACGCTGAGCTTGTCGATCAGAGACGTCGGCAGTTTGGTGGTTCAAATCCCTAACGCCGCGTAACGGAGTAAGCTAACCCAGCTTCTGCCAACCTAGCAGTTTGAAAGCACGTAAAAAATGCAAGTAGAAAAATAGGAACCACCTTTGGTGGGAAGGTAGCAGTGTTCCCTGTGCCTTCGGCATTTAGTCTTGCCAGCCACATGACCACGGAGATGTCTTCGGACAGCACTGGCTCTTCGGCTTTGAAACAGAGATGATCACCGCCCTCTAGAGTGCATCTGTCTCTCTGTCTCTGTCTGTCTGCCTGTCTGTCTGTCTGTCTGTGTGTGGCTAAGACGCTGAGCTTGTCGATCAGAGAGGTCAGCAGTTTGGTGGTTGAAATCCCTAACGCCGCGTAACGGAGTAAGCTAACCCAGCTTCTGCCAACCTAGTAGTTTGAAAGCACGTAAAAAATGCAAGTAGAAAAATAGGAACCACCTTTGGTGGGAAGGTAACAGTGTTCCCTGCGCCTTCGACATTTAGTCTTGCCAGCCACACGACCACAGAGATGTCTTTGGACAGCACTGGCTCTTCGGCTTTGAAACAGAGATGAGCACCACCCACTAGAGTGTCTCTGTCTCTGTCTGACTGTCTCTGTCTGTCTCTGTCTGTCTCTGTCTCTCTGTCTCTCTGTCTCTCTGTCTCTCTGTCTCTGTCTCTCTCTCTCTCTCTCTCTGTCTCTCTCTCTCTTTCAATCTCTCTCTCTTTCTCTCTCTTTTGGACATACAGGTACGGCAAGCCAGGGCTTGTGTATATTGAAAATAAATTGCTTGCAGGTCTCTATATTTACACTGGATTTGTTCTGTGGTCCCCTAACAAGAGGAACACAGCATGCATCTAGCCTAGCAAAATGAACAGAGTGTTAAAGGCACTTCTACCTTGTCTGCCATGATTGCTCTTTACTCTGCTCATGCTGGAGGAGTTTTAATTGGGAACTGGAACTTCTGAGAAATCTGTTAGCGACTCGACATGCCCTACCTGAGATAATTAAACTATTCTTCTGAAGAATCTCATTCTGATTGCACTGGACTGTGTGTGTGTGTGAGAGAGAGAGAGAGAGAGACAGAGAGACAGAGAGAGAGAGACAGAGACAGAGACAGAGGGGGGGGGATGAACCAATATGTTCCTGGTTCCCCAGTGAGCAGTAAATCATTGGATTGTAATGGGAAAAGTAGACCGTGGATTGCTTTCACTCAAGCTCTTGTCCTGGGGTAGTGCAAAATTCTTGATGGTACGGGTGTGAAAAATGTTCTTTATTCAATCTTGATGGGGCTCTAGGACACCCATTTTAATGCATATTCAAAGCAACTCTTTAATTTGGATTCCAATTTATGCTGGGGTCACAGCTGGAAAGAATGACCTCAGGAGGCGGATGGACAGCTTCAGAGTGCGCAGCCAGCACCTTGATGTTCATCCATTGTTTCTGAAGAGGACCTTGTCGTCTAACGGGTTGTGGGCTGTCCACAATGTGTCCGCAGATGGCTGGTAAGGCCAATATGCACATGGAATGTTCTGCCACAGGTCGGGCAAGACATGTGTGGGCACCACTGTTGTGGCATTTGCAGCTCTGGCTTTGTGGAGTCCTGGCTTCTCTTCTGCTGTGGTTGTTCTTCTGTCCTCAGATGTCTGGTAGCCTTGGTGGATCATATGCTCCACCATGGTGCTCCATATCAATTGATCTTGTGCCAAGGTTTCCCAGGAGGTAGTGTCGATATCCAGGGACCATGAGGAGGCTTTCAACGTGTCTTTGTATTGCTTCATTTGTCCCCCGTGTGATCTTGAGACGGTTCACCATAGAGGAGCTGTTTGGGGAAGCGATGGGCTGGCATCCTTGCAACATGGTCTGCCCAATGTGTCTTGGCTTTCATCAGCAGGGGGTGAACTCATGGCAGGCCTGCTCTGGAGAGGACCTCTGTGTCTGGCACCTCTTCCTGCCACCAGATCAGTTGTGGGTTTCAACATTTTTTTAGAACCTCTTCTGTGGGAGTGGCTTGCCAGCCATGTGATTGGGTGGGCATGGCCAACTTGTAAAATGTGGTGAAACTCATTTAACAACGCTCTTGCTTAGCAACCAAAATGTTGGCTCAGGAACTCTGGCATTTGAAGCATGCAAGTCTTAAAGCTGTCAAGTTACAAGACCCTTGCACCCCTAACCCTTTAGGAAAAAAAACCCCCAGGGGTGTTCAAACTTGAAAGCTTTAAGACTTGTGGACTTCAACTCCCAGAATTCCTCCTCTCGCTCTTCATCTTGATGATGTGTGGACGGGCAGGGGGAGGGAGCTGGAACCGGTTCTAAACGGCACTGTAGATTTGTGGAACCTCTTCTATGTCCCATATTAAAAAAAATTGGTTTCTTCTTTATCACACTCCTGAAAGTTAGAACTGACATGACACATAATTGTTTGAGGATTTTTCTGGATTCATATCTGGATGATGTCATACCACCCACTTCAAGAGCAGGAGGGTATTTGAGATGCTCTTCTTCTTACACATAAACACGATCCAATTGATTTTGAGATGATGTGATTTTCATTCCTCTTGCAAGGGGAAAAAAATCAAGGAATCTGCTGGGATTTGGAGATGAGAGAGGCTCTTTGCCTCTGATTGCTCTTTTGGAAGTCAAATGAATACAATGGAGGGGTGTGTTTTTCCCCACAGAACAAAAGCAACATGTTTCAGATCAATCCAATTTCAGATACAATGGAGTAGGCAATGTAAAAGCTTTTCTCTAGCAAATGAATTTTTCATCAGCTGTAAACACTGAAAGATCAAAATATGGGCCATGGGTTGGGATGCCATGTGGAAGGGACAGGAGAGATGTGTTAAGGATGTATTAATTTGCAGTGGTTTAGGTGAAATATGGGATGCAATGGCTCAGTGGCTAAGACACTGAGCTTGTCAATCAGAAAGGTCGGCAGTTTGGCGGTTTGAATCCCGAGGGCCACATAACGGAGTGAGCTCCCGTTACTTGTCCCAGCTTCTGCCAACCTAGCAGTTTGAAAGCATGTAAAAAGGCAAGGAGAAAAAATAGGGACCATCTTTGGTGGGAAGGTCACAGCATTCCTTGTGCCTTCAGCATTGAGTCATGCCAGCAACATGACCATGGAGTGGTCTTCGGACAGTGCTGGCTCTTTGGTTTTAAAATGGAGATGAGTGCCACCCCCTAGAGTCAGGAATGACTAGCACATATGTGTGAGGGGAACCTTTACCTTCAGGGGAAATTTATTAGGAGTTGGCAGTACTTAGCTGTCTTTACCTACTGTTAGTCTAAGCCAGGGGTGTCAAACTCAATTTCATTGAGGGCTGCATCAGGGCTGCATTGTGTTTGACCTTGGGAGGGCTGGGGGGCATGGTGGGTGTGGCCAGCTTGACATCCCTCGTGTTGTGGTGCCTGTGGTGGCCCAAGCACTCTGCCAATGAAAATGGGCTCCCGAGCTCTGTTTTCGGCTGCGACAGCCTCTTGCAGCTCACTGCCAGAGAAAATGGAGCTCAGAAGAGCAGCACCCTCCCGAGCTCCATTTTTGCTAGCAGAGGCACCACAGGCTGGTCCTTCATGGTGAAGGAAGGGAAGGGAAGAGTAGGGGAAGGGGAAGGGAATTATGAATGACATTAGAAACACTTGCATTAACTGAAAGCAGTTCTTTTTGCCCTGGTTATTGTTTCTATTTTAGAGAGCCTAGCAGGCATCAGGCAAAGTGTGATCCTGCTCTAATTAAGAATTGTCGCTTGTTCTTTGTACACAATCAGTTCCCTCCGCTTTTCTGCCTTGGTTGCTGTTGCTGAGAACTCAACTTGACCTAAAAAATATTTCCCTCTCCTGGGTCAAGGCATGTAACACCCCAAATGGATGTTCGGGGAGTTGATACGGTACCACTTTGAGGCTTATTATCCGTTGTTTCATTGTATTGCGGAATCACATGCTGTCTGGGGCTTAAGTGACAAAATGCTGACTACTTCTTTGGGGAAGATGGGAGGGATCATATACCTCTTTTCCTGCTGAGGAAGCTTCCCCCAGCCAAAGTAGAGTGCTGATGACAGGGCAAAGATCTCACGTTCATATTAATAGGGCATGGTTGTGTTTATTCGACATGCTTTTCCCCCCCCCCCCTTTTGAGCATTCTAACCAGCACTGAGTCTTTATTAACATGGCCACATATTTCTTTTTCCTCAGAAAGCATGCTAAAAATAATAACTGCAAGGCTTCCTACAGGGGGGACTAGTTTTTACAATCCTTCAAAAAGGACATGGATCAACAAGGTTTGATTATGACTAGACTAGAGCAGGGGTCTGCCATATTAAACACTCAAAGGGCCACAAAGGTCCTAACCAGAAGCCCCCTGTTCAATTCTGGAGCAGACCAGAAGTCCGGTTCCCCCACCATAGAGTATCTCCTCCCAGCGCGGCATCCTTTTTCCTCTACCTGTCCTAACCGAAAGCCCTACCAATGTGGAGCTGATCAGCGACAGGGAGCCACAGCAGAGGGATGAAAGAGCCACATGCAGCTCCAGAGCTGCAGGTTGCCAACTGCTGGACTAGAGTAGAGTAGAGTAGAGTAGAGTAGAGTAGAGTAGAGTAGAATAGAATAGAATAGAATAGAATAGAATAGAATAGAATAGAATAGAATAGAATAGAATAGAATAGAATGTATGGAATGGAGCAAAGCAGAGCAGAGCAACAGAATGGAACAGAACAGAATAGAATAGATAATGGAGAATGGAGCAATGTTTCTCAGTCTTGGAAAGTCTAAGGCATGTGGACAACTCCCAGAATTCCCCAGCCATATAGCATATGAATCTGTTTTGACTAAGAGTGACTGAGTTAGGAATGAGTAGCCCGCATGTGTGGTGGAATTTTTACTTTTACCTATGGTTGGTTACAGAAGGTAGCAGCATCAAGATATTCATGGATGATCTTGAAAAAACAAGCATAGTTGGATTGGGAACGGACCCTTCCAGGAGGCCCATTTCCCTCCTTCCCTGAGCCTCCACGCAGGCCCTGCACTTACCTCGCATCCAAAACAGGCCGTGTGGAGACTCCCGGGAGGGGCGTGGTGGGCGAGGCCAGCCAGTGGTGAAATTTGGAGGTTCTCCGAACCAGCCATAATGTTAGCTATGGGTTCTCCCAAACTTGGGAAAAGCTGTAGCAGCCCACCCCTGAGGATAGGACAGGACAGAACAGGACGGGACAGAACAACTTTTATTGTCATTTTTTTGTGAGCACACTGGTTCACCTTAAAAATGAAATTGTGTTGCCTTCTATCAAGAGAAAGTAACACATGCATAACACATATATACAAATGCTATATACATACATAAATATAGGCAGCCTGACTATTGCTAGGACATCTCAGAGCTGAAGTCCACACACTGAGAAGATGTAAGATTACGGGGAAAGATTATTTGTAGTAGATTCTGTGAAATATTCTTCCCATCCCTGCTACAGTATGTAGATATATATGCAGATTTTTCTACCAGCATACATTTGCCCAGGACACTTGCCAAGAGGATTGCATTCAGATTTTTCCTAGCCTTCGATACCTTGATCATAATTCTCAAATCATCCAGAATGCACGCCTTTTCCTCATTGGCAATATAAATACCGAAAGGCATTTTTTGACAGCTTGAATTTTAAAATGCGTCCGACTGCAAGCAACCTAGGATAGGATTTAAACAGATGTCAAAATAAATTCCTACTGAAAGAGATTTTGCTTTAGAAGCAGGGGTTCATAATAGCTCGATTTTAAATTGCATTTCCCTGCAAGAGGGAAGATCCTCACTGCTAATAGAAACCCAGGAAGTGTGTGCCTGTGTGTGAGTATACAAACGCACAATATTTTGAAAACCAGATTGCATGCAAATGCTTGAAAATGGAAAAGCGTTTGCACCAAATGGATACCTGTCTGTGACTTTTCTGAGGCTTTGCTGTATTTCAGTGAAATAAGTATATGCCATATTTAAAATGGGAGGTATTCTTGGTTTAAAGGCAGAAAATTCAAAAATAGCTGTGGTGGAAGAAATCAGGTAAAAATAAAGAAACGGAGGTCTGGGAGGAAATGGATGTCAGCATTTTTCTGAAACTACTTAGATGAGATGAAAGGACCTTTGCTGCTTAAAAAAAATAGGAATTTACCATTTATATTTTTCAGCGTTCCTAAAAAACCTGATTCCATGACATAACGGAGGATAGGTTGGACTTAATTCTGCCTGCCCTCCTTACTCTCTCCTCCCCCAATTTTATAATTTGATGGAAATTGCTTGAGTTCCTTTTTTGGTTTTGGGGAAAGAAAATGCTAATAATATTCTCAAGGGTACAAAGCAAAAGGAAAGAACATTTACCATTCAAGGTTCCACCTTTTCTCCAGAAGCCTGCTGTAGATTCCTGATTTTTAAGTAAGGTAAAGATTCCCATCGCACATATGTGCTTGTTGTTCCCGACTCTAGGGGGCAGTGCTCATCTCCGTTTCAAAGTTGAAGAGCTGGTGCTGTCCGAAGACATCTCCGTGGTCATGTGGCTGTCATGACTAAATGCCGAAGGCGCATGGAACGATGTTACCTTCCCACCAAAGGTGGTCCCCATTTTTCTACTTGCATTTTTTTACGTGCTTTCGAACTGCTAGGTTGGCAGAAGCTGGGCTAGCTCACTCCATTACGTGGGGTTAAGGATTTGAACCCACCAAACTACCAACCTTTCTGATCGACAAGCTCAGCGTCTTAGCCACTGAGCCACCACGTCTCCTTCTTAGGAGAGATTCCTTAAAAAGGGAACCTTTTCCAAAGAGAAGCATAGACAGCTAGGAAAACTGGAGGGCACTTAAGAGATTGATCTATTGGTCCATTGATTGATTGATTACATGCCATCAAATCAGTGTCAGATCTTAGCAACCACATAGGTAGACCTTCTCCAGAAGTATCTGTCCTTCAGGTCATTCAACAGTAAACCTAGTGTTGTTGGAATCAAGTCCATCCAGCTTGCAACTGGCTATCTTCTTCTTCTCTTTCCTACTAACTTTACCAACATTAAGACATTTCAAGGAAGCTAGGCCTTCACAGTTTGTCCAAGGTAAGGCCATTTGAGTCCTGGTCAAAAGAACATCCTCACGTACTTTACGCCCCCCCCCCCTGTGACTCTATTTCCCGTCTCCTCCCTGGGTGTGTCATTAATCACATTCTCCAATGGAGTACGTTCAGGGGCTGCAGAAACCATACCCTTCCTGTTTGCTCCGGTAACCAAGGATACAATCTGGAGAAAGGCATGTGTGGAATGTCCTTTAGGCCGAGCACCTCTGTCAGTTCTCCCTCCTCCTGCTTATGGCAACTCAAAAGCAGGCCTGGAATGCTTTTAACAAGTTGACACACTTATTCTACGGGACAGGAAAACTATGAAGGGAGGCTGATGTCGGACATTGTGCTAATTTGATGTGCTTTTTCCATTCAGTCAGCTGGTGTGCAGTCATGATTGAGCTGTTCTCCTACCCGTAATTGTTACGGCTATGTAATATCCTTCTGTGGTGGGAACTCTCTTAAATCTTTAAATCTATGTGGGGGATAGAATGAGGCTGGATGTTGGAAGGAACCTTTTACATAAGGAGAACATCCAACTGAAAAAAAAAAGTAAGGAGAAAATATAGCTCAGACCACAAGAAACAAGCAAGAAAAGATATCTATCTTACACTGGTGGGCCTTGGAGGAAAGTTTCTCTTTATTCATTTAATAACCGTGCACGCAACAAGGCATCTTCGGCTCCAGCCTGCCTAATTAAGATGTAATACTGCGTATGAGTTTGCAGCAAATTCCCACAATGCTCTTCGCTGCTTTGTGTCAGGTGGTGCTAAGGTGAAAATTCATATGTATTATGGAAAGCAAATCCTGTTTGCAATCTTATGCATATGCAATCTTTCTTCATTGCCCTTTATTTAAAAGATGAAAGCAAATGTGATTCTTCAAAAGAAAGAAACATATATAAGTGTGTGTGTGTGTGCGCGCGCGTGTGTGTGCGTGTGTAAAATTAGTTCACTGAGGGCTTAATTATCCTTTCCTTCCCCAATGGGAATCAATGCTATTGGCAGTTCTCCGGGCTGTTCTCTTGACAAATCAAGTTGTGGGCTGAGGCATGAAGTGTTAGATTATGATCGACTTGGCGTGACATTGAGATTCATGGCTACCACATTACGCAGAGAGAAGGGGGATTTATGCTTCATATCCACTTTTGAATTCGTGCTGAGACAAGTGCATCGTTCGGCTCAACCTTAGGTGTTCGCGTTCTGCGTCTTGGGAACGAACAATATTGCCATTGCTCAAACATTGGTGAGATTAAATAAAGCTGGGATGCCCCCTCTGGTTTCCCCCTCGCGCTGCATCCGTTTCAAGAATGACGGAGAGTCATGCATCCTATGTTTAGAGCATTATGAAAGCTGTAATTCAGAGGTGGTATTCAGCAGGTTCTGACCAGTTCTGGAAAACTGGTAGCAGAAATTTTGAGTAGCTCAGAGAACCGATAAATACCACCTCTGGCTGGCCACGCCCACATCTATTCTCTGCCTCCTGAGCCAAAGCTGATTGGGAGGAAATGGGGATTTTGCAGTAACCTTTCCCTGGAGTGGGGAGGGAATGGAGATTTTATAGTATCCTTCCCCTTCCATGCTCACCAAGTCATGCCACACCCACCAAGTTACGCGCACAGAACCGGTGGTAAATTTTTTGAATCCCACCAGTGCTGTAGTCATGATACAGATGACTAAAAGATTTGAAGTAACATCTGTAGTTCACAAGACCATCATGCTGAATTGGACTGGAAATATTATCCATAGGGAAAGACCTATTGTCTCCCTTGGAGTGCAAGACAATCAAACGGGTCACTCCAAGGGGAGATCAACCCTGACTGCTCTTTGGAAGGCCAGATCCTGAAGATGAAACTCAAATATTTTGGCCACCTAATGAGAAGGAAGGACTCACTGGAGAAGAGCCTGATGCTGGGAAAGATTGAGGGCAAAAGAAGAAGGAGACGAGAGAAAATGAGGTGGCTGGATGGAGCCACTGGATGGAGCCACTGAAGCAGTGGGCATTAAATGGACTCCAGAGGATGGTATAGAACAAGAAGGCCTGGAGAAACGTTGTCCATGGAGTCACAATGGGTCAGACATGACTTCGCAACTAACTACAACAACAACAACAACAACAACAATAATTTTTGCTGTATACCATCTCAATTCGGAGATTTCATTGGGAGGCAACTGGACAAATTCTATAGCTTGTACAAACTTTTTGGGAGCTTATTTTAGATCCATTAACTCAAAGGAATGTGAGCAATCAGGCAGTGGCTAAACTAAATTAAAAAGTGAAAAAAATAATATCCCGCTGAACAGAATTGGATGCATTTGAATCAATTTGAGATGGTGAGATCAACGCCACACCATTCAGTACACTGAGCAGAAACATTGGCTCAACTGACTTCGGTTTTCTGAATCAAGTTGAATTTTCAATAGGAACCCTTTCACCTAGTTTCAGAAACTTTGTAAGATTTCCTACTTGGTTTATTCAGACTAATCTTTGCTAGCCTGGTATCCTCCCGATGTGATTGTTTTGCATGATCACTATGATTGGGGATGTTGTAAAAAGGCCATTATGTAGGAATAATTTTATCCTGCACTACGAATGACTTAAGACAACTTAAGAAAACTGAAAATAGAAAACGCTATAGATTGCAGAATTAGAAACGCACACATAAATAAAATATGTTGAGGATTTCACAGCAGGTAAAAATGGCAGTCCTTACTTAGGAGACACTCAATTGCTAGAAGTAATTTCTCATGATAGATACCCAGAAATAAGATGGAGTCCTCTACGCTACATGAGATAAAACGTTCCACTGTATTTGGATAGTTGTGGAAAGAGCCAAATTGTGTTGACCTCAAGATCAATCACTGGGAAAGAAGACGTAGAATGCTTTTGGACAGAGGTGTAAAAATACAACATACAGCATCTTTATGCTAGAATGGATGGGTTAAGATTTAGACGGTTTTTATAGAAGTCAAAAGTTAGAAGTGACCATTTAGGGCATCAAGTCTAACTCTTTGCTCAGGACAGATTAAAGTGTCCAAATTAAAATGTCCCCAACAGATGGTTTTAAAATCTCTTCTTGAACACATCCGGCGATGCTGCTTTTCCCCTTTGAAGTTTGTCTTTCATTCAGCTGGCACTGACTTGCTGTGATTTAAACCTATTATTAAATTATCTGAACTTTGGAATGAGGGAGAACTGGCCTCAATCTGCTTATCTTTAATAGCCATTCAGGTGTGTGGAGAAGGCTGTCATACTGCCCTCCAGTTGCCTTCTCAAAAGCTAAACATGTCCAACTCCTTCAATCTCATAGGTCTTAGTTTCTAGTCCTTCTGATCATCTTAGCTCCCTCTTTCAATTTCTCTGAATCCTTCTTAAAGCTAGTCCTCCCACTTCACAGTTGAAATGAGCTCTGATGAAGGCAGGAAAGAGAGAAACCATAGCGGTTTTTTTGGTGGGGGGGGGAGGCGATTTGGAAATTATGCTTTTGTGGATGCTACCTAAAAGTGCATTTGATTTCTTTTCAGCCACATTTCACATTTATTTATTCAGAGTGGAGAAGAAGGTCAAAATGAGTTATTTTTAAAGCCTTGCAAAGGTTTAAGGCAGTGATTTAATCCTAAAGGATCCTGAAACCTGGAGGCTTGAAGTACAGATAGCCCTTGATTTATGACCATAACTTTGCCCCAAATTTCTGTTGCTAAGCGAGACAGTTGTTATGTGAGTTTTGCCCCATTTTATGATCTTTCTTACCAAAGAGATTTGCTTTTCTTAAGCAAATTACTGCTGTTTGTTCAGTTAGTAACAGGGCTGTTAAGTGATGTGGTTTCCTCATTGACTTTACTTGTTCTGTGTTGTGGCCCGCCAGCAGCCTGCGGAGCTGGCAGCCAATTCGGACAGTGAGGAAGTTGGGGAGGAACCTGGGCCAGTCCTGGAGTCTGGGGAAGGCTCTGATGAGAGCTCTGTGTCGGAGGCAGAGAGGGGGCCAGAGCCATCTGACAGTTATCAGCTGCCTTCTGAGTCAGACATCAGTGAGGCAGAAGAACAGCTGGAGCCTGTTCCCAGTGTGCGCATGCACAGAGTGGCCAGAAAAAGGGAACAGCTAAAGAACAGGGGTCGACTTGGGAATAAAGCCACAGGTGGACGATGAATGGCCCCTCCCAGAGGAAATAAAAGAGGAGCGAAAGGGGAGTGGAGTTTGCAGGAGACAATTAGTCTGCTTAATTGGTTCGTGACTATCTGAGACTCCTTGCCAAATTTTGCAGATATTGGCTGGCAGCTCTCCAAGCCAGATAAGGTCTGTGACTGTAAATCCTCCCTTGAAAGACTTTGCTGGATGTGAATGAGCAGAATTCACTGTCAATTAATAAAAGAAGGTTTTATCGGGGCAAGGAGTCTGCTTCATGCTCTTGGGAAGCTTAGGTCAGAAGTTCACAAAAGGGGATCACATGGAAAGCTGGCTCCCTCCTAGCTTAACAGGAAGATCATTTATGGGACGATAAAGTTGACCAGCACTAATTAATTAGTAGGCTCAGTTCATTTTTCAAAACTGCCCTCCTTTCCCTTACACATAATTAATTTCTGTAACAGGGGTGGGGAAGAAAGTATTATAGACAGCTTGTTTTGTGAGTAATAGCTATTCTTTATTAAATTGCAAGTTATCTTACGTTGCTTTTAATATGTATGTATATATATAAAGGCCCTGCACCGGAGCTTTATAAATATGCAAATGTATTTACATTTAATCAATCATGAAATGGAAGATGAGCAACTGAATGTTCTTTATTAAATCAGATGACAGCCCCGTTTTTAATATTAAAAGCAAAGGAAAATGATACGCTTAAAAAATATATATTCAGCCCAGGTAAGTTTTGGAACCTTGGACTGAACTGAGATGGTAAAACTTTTGTTGACTCCTGAGAAGTCTACATAAATATACAGTAGATGCCCTCTTAAAAGGCAATAGAAATTGCTCTGCTTGTGGGCAGAAGCAGAAAACAAGATGGTGGTGCCTATGGCGCTGCTGGGAGAACCAGTTCAGGGGTGTGGCAGGCCTGGGTCGCTGCCAGTTCCAGACACCCAGGCCGCCAAACTACTACCAGTTCAGCTGAACCGGTCCGAACCAGTAGGGACCTGCCACTGATTGAATTGTTCCAGTGGGTTGATCAATGACCCGTTTCCCTTCTGCTTATTAGAGCTGAGGTGGCGCAGTGGGTAGAGTGCAGTACTGCAGGCCACTTCAGCTGCTAGTTCAGCAGTTCAGAGGTTCAAATCTCACCGGCTCAGGGTTGACTCAGCCTTCCATCCTTCCGAGGTGGGTAAAATGAGGACCAAGGTGGCGCAGTGGTTAAATGCAGCACTGCAGGCTACTGCTAGATCAGCAGTTCAGCGGTTCAAATCTCACCGGCTCAGGATTGACTCAGCCTTCCATCCTTCCGAGGTGGGTAAAATGAGGACCCAGATTGTTGGGGGCAATATGCTGACTCTCTGTAAACCGCTTAGAGAGGGCTGAAAGCCCTATGAAGCGGTATATAAGTCTACTGCTATTGCTATTGCTATTGCTATTTTTAATGAGTGTTCACTGCCTTATGCACCACGTTGGATGAGCAAGGAGGGAAATTGCTTATCTAAGTAAATGATGTTTGATAGGTTAGCAAGCAATGGCTAGAAGGAAGGACAGGCAAACGATTGCAAGAGTTCAGAAGATGGAGTTCGTGGCTACCCTGCCTTGCTCCTATTAAACTAGCAGCTAGCCTGCTGCTATGATGGAAAACAACAGTCTTTTGTTAATGTTTGAAATATAGCTCGATGGCTACCTCTGGAATCACAAGCAGCAGGCCTTCAGTTCTTGTTGATGGGAAGTGACAGCAAAAGAGGATTATTGCTTCTCAGCCCAGTTTTGCTGTCAGCATTTGTGAACATTTCAAATGTATCCAATTGGCCACAGAGGGGGACAAAAGACCAGGCTAGATGGCCTGGGGTTCCGAGCCAAGGGGGGGTTTTCTAAAGGGGAAGTGAGCATAGAAAAGTTCAAAGAAAGAGTGCATGATATGAAGAAACGTGGCCCGTAGAATTGCCAAGAGTCAAACTCGGCTGAATGGATAATGTCATCAACCTCATCCTGTCTTTCCAAATGCCTAGAACTATTTTGGATTCTGAAACGGAGAGGTGTCATGGTTCCGAGTAACACCCCCGACCAGTGGTGGGATTCAAATAATTTAACAACCGGTTCTCTGCCCTAATGATTTCTTCCAACAAACACTTCACCAAACTGCTCAGAAACTTAACAACCAGTTCTGCAGATCATGGTGTCCTCCATGCTGTGGTCAAATCATCCGCAGCCATATTGGCCTCCTCTCCAGGAGCATATGGACATCTTTTTTTTCAATCATCCTTGCCTCTAGCTATCTCAAGGACACTGTGAAATGCCTCTTACCATATGGTCACCCAGGTGATTGAATGGCCTTCCTCGGCTTTGCAGCTTAGGCGTGGGGTAACCTGGCAGGCTGGACTCTGAATTTCTGCACCATCCTTAGCAACTGACATTAACAAGAGATATTCACCTTGTGAATGGAAGCAACTAGATGTATCCCAAGATAATGTTAATCCAATCTGAGTCAGTTGCCAAGGCCAGAGGTTTAGTCTTCCAAGCTTTTGGACTCATGCTGGAGCCAATCCTTAGGGAAATTCTTTCTCTCCAGAATGTGTCTCTGCACAAGCAAAACTGAATATTCTGACCATGGTTTGTCATCCTTTCTCTTCATTGACCCAAGGATGTAAGACAAGCTACATGTTACACACTGGTGCATTCTCCAATTCCATGTCCTTTCTTTCTCCAGTACTATTGTGTAGTGGGTTTCAGTAGGCAAGAACCAGGCCGGCATAGCTGCAACAGCATTTATTGTCTCAAAAAGTGAACTGAGGAACTGTAGGCAAATGCCTGTAATTTATAATCTTTGGCCCTGCCCATGGCCTCAACCAATCATAGAACTAGAAAAAGCCCACCCAAATATAAATGTTCTACATTTCCCTCCAAAGCAGTTGGAGTCATCTAAAGGTTAGTTTCATAGTTTCACTTTAGCACAGTTAACAGTTAGGGTCATCTAAAGGTTAGTTTCACTTTAGCACAGTTAACAGTTGGGGTCATCTAAAGGTTAGTTTCACTTTAGCACAGTTAACAATTGGCGTCATCTAAAGGTTAGTTTCACTTTAGCACAGTTAACTGTTAGGGTCATCAAAAGGTTAGTTTCACTTTAGCACAGTTAACAGTTAGGATCATCAAAAGGTTAGTTTCACTTTAGCACAGTTAACCCAACTATACACATTCAATACATAACAAGTACATTCCCCAGTTGTTCCATGTCCTCCAGCCTGTCTTGCTTGTGTTGCTTCCAACCACACTCTCAGTTTGTTCATTCCTTCCTACGGGAAACCACAACAAAGGGACACTTGAGAACCTGAATAGCCATATGACAGAACTGGTTCAGAGTCTGAAGTGTCTCCTTAAAATTTCAATATGGCTCAAGCAAAAAAGTTTGGGGGGATATAATCAGCTTGAAAAGAATCTCAAGATCAGAAGACAAAGAATGGAGATGATCTTGACAGCGCTATTATACATCAGCTTAATATTTACAATGAGCAGTTCAGTTTTAAGAGTATCTTTTTTTTAAAAAAAGCATAAAATATTTTGAAATCGTTGCAGGGAGGAAAAAAAGCGCTGCAATTTTCAAGGGCTCCTCTCCACCTCTATTCAGGCAAAGTGGTTTTCATTATTGCAAATCTCTACAGCAAATTGTGTGAGGTTCATTGTGACAATTACCTGGTGAACGGGAGAATAATGGCGATTAGATCTCTTAATGACAGTGCTAATTTCATTACAGGAGAGGGTGGGATATGATGAGGATTGTCTGTTATTCAAGGGTGGGTGGTGGGGAAATTCTGAAAGAGGTGTCTTTGATTTCACTCAAGGACCTTGGATTAAAAAGAGAAAGAGAAAGAAAATTAAGGAAAAAAAGATTTTTCCTCCCCCTCATTCCTAGTATGAAGTTAACTCTGAGCTCCCGATTACCGCAGAACCTGGCTGCTTAGAGAGACATATAGAGCTGTTCTTTTTCTGGAAGATCGTATTGCGATGTCAGAAAATGAGAGAAATAAATGTAATTGTCAGGGTTCCAGCAGGCCAGGGATGCTTTTCGAGTTGACAGTCATTAGGTCAGAAAAAACCCTGGCAAATCTCTGGCCTGCGTAGAGTTTTGGATGGTGGAAGACCATTCTATGTTGCTGTTTTGGATTGGTTATTTTTTAATCATTTGAGTCCGTCTGTGTGTGTGTGTATGTTTAAATCAGGGGTGTCAAACTCAAGGCCTGGGGGCTGGATCCATCCTGTGGGGTGCTTAGATCTGGCCCGTGGGGCTGCCCTGAAAACAGTGAAGGACCGGCTAGCCAGTGAAAATGAAGCTCATGAGGGCTGCGTCAGTGGTGGGTTATGGCCGGTATACCGCGATATGGGTGTACTGGTGCATGCTGGGAGCACCAGGTACCATTCCGGTATGGTACTCCTGAGGGCCCACCCGCCCACCCTCCTTACCTGTATTTGACCCAACCGGGCCATTTGTGTATGTGCACGGAGTGTACGGCACCTGCGAGCAGCTGGAGCATCGTGGGCATGATGCCTGTGGTGGACACCCAGCCCCATTGCAACTAAGGTGGCAGGCTGAACCAAGGTAGGCCTCAAGCTTGAACCAGATTAGGGTTTCATGATATTAAGTTTTAATATCATATAGAAATTGCAAGGTTTGCTTTTAGGACATAGTGCGGTTAGACACGGGTTAGAAGGAAATCTGTACAGGAAATATGCTGAGGCAAAACATCTATTTTAGCCTATTTGCTGGCCTGGCTTTTAATCTGTTTGGTAGACACATATTGTTAGTTTCTCAAAGTACATGCTATGTCTGTCCGTTGGCTGATTTATGTCAACATACTGTCTGTAACTCAAGGGCAAATCTTGAGGGGTGTTTCCAAAACTAACAGATGACTTTAGCTGAAAGCGATAAACTATATAAAGAATTTCCTGACTTTCACTCATTGTTCAGGCCATTCATTCTGAACCTGTGCAATAAACATTTCCTTCTCTGAAGAGCTGGCTTGCGTGTCCCGTCTTTTCTACAACACAACGGGATCCGGAACTCACCACTGGGCTGCGTGTGTCTTCCCAAGCTCCATTTTGCTTCCTAGGTCCTTGACGGAGTGAGGGTCGTCTACGAGGTCGTACCTGCCCATCTTGTATTGGGTGTTCTGATTTTTTGTTGCCAATGTGTAAGGCAGAGCATTTGTGGGTTGAGTTTTAGGTTAAGCATTAATACCGTAATAGTTTCTTCTTTAAATTGCCGATGGATGCAGAAATGAAATACAAAGGGCTTTGGAATAAATACCCAGGAAGTGAAACTGAAGTGGATTAAAAACAGCCTGTTTTATGCCTACTCCAGAGAAAGTGTCTTTATCCAGCAATGAGGTGGTAACTCATGCAGCAGTGAAAAGCTTTTAATTGTAATAATATATTGACTCAAAAAAAAAGAGAGAGAATGAAGGGGAGCAGAAAGTGTTTTAAAAGGAAAGGAAAGGACAAATGATAACAGAACAATCCTCCTCCTTTTAATGCAAGAAACAGAATTAAAAGCAGAAACACCCCCTTAATCGACCTCCTATAAAGTAATTACATTTTAGTAAGAGGTAAGAATGCCAATGCAGTGGTTTTGGGGTGTTTTATGTGGATTCTCCCCAATAGGAAGTCCTTTAAAGTCAAATTGCAGCTCAGCATTTCATTCACACAACTGCAAAAATGATAGAGTTAAGTTTTCAATGGGAGATGAATTATTCATTAAGGGTGATAATGGTTTTAAACTAACCAAGGAGCTATAGCATTAACATAAAGAATGCCTTATGTCACATTAATTTAAAAAAGAGGAAACACGGAACACGGAAGACATTGAACTGCAATCTTTTGTGCATCTACACAGAGTCCCATTAAACAAAAAGCAGTTATTTGGGCAGCAACCACTCTGTTGCATGTTAATCACACACACACAGAAGCTGTTTTATAACCCCATTTGAACTTGGTTATTAATTGGATTGTGGCAGGTTCAGTTGGCTACTTTCCATTCCACAAACTTTTATCTCTTTAATAGGATGTAAAATACCCCAAGCTCCAAATACATAGAATTAACGGATTGATAGTCCCTTTCTGGACCACCTTCCCATATTTACAGTGCAAATATCAGGCATTCTATTCATTCCTCCTCAAACCAAAATAAAAAACAAAAAAACAAAACCCAAATTAAAAATATTGATGTTGGCAACAAAAGGCGACTGATCATCTTCAGCAAGATCATTTAATTGTAGTACTCAACATCCCACAAGTAATAAATTGTGCAGAGCCAACACGAATTGCCAATGGAAAATTATCTCCCGCAAAAACACAGATTGTGCCCAACATTTACAAGGAAAGTCACAATCATCTTTTATTTATTAGAGGGCGAGGTTGTTCATAAAAATAACAATCTGCGCATTGACACGTTTTCCATTTGTCTGTTGCAAAAGGCCACCCAGCTTTGATCCGCAGATAGACCATGCCAACACATTACGACATCCTAAGGTTCTTGGGAAGAATGTGATGCTTGCAAAGGCCAGCACCAGATACTGGCAGCTGTGACGTCACATGGCTGTGAACAGAAGAGATGAAAGAGAACTGGAGAAGGTAACAAAACACAAAGGCCTGCAAATAGAAACAGAACAATTGTGACAAAAGAAAGCAAAGATAGGACCAACAGTAATAGGTGTCTTGGGTACAATCCAGTGGTGGGTTTCAAAAAATTTTGGAACCTACTCTGTGGATGTGGCCTCCTTTGTGGGAGTGGCTTGCCGGCCATGTGACCTGGTGGAAGTGGCTTGCCGGCCATGTGTTCTCTCTCTCTCTCCCTCCCTCTCTCTCTCTCTCTCTCTCCTTCCTTTTGTCTCTCTGTCCCTTTTTTCTTTTTTCTTTCATCTCTCTCTCACCCTTTTTCTTTCTTTTTTCTTTCTTCTTTCTTTCTTCCTTCCTTCCTTCCTTTCTCTTTCTTTCTCTCTCTCTTTCTCTCTCTCTCTCTCTCTCTGTCAGTCTGTTTGTGTGTGTGTGGTCTCAAATGATAAGAGTTTCTATTGCTTGAGCAGCATGTTGGAATAGAAGACCCCCAAAGTCCCTTCCAACTCTGTTATTCTCTTTAATGACCTTGGGAGACAGAAGGAAGAGTCACAGATTAGGCAACTGTCAAATAAGAGGCAGTTGAGTTCACCGAAAGAACTGGATTGTAGTAAGCATCTCTGAAGGACCCTCCCTAGTTAGATGGACTGTAAAGGGAAAGGAGACGTCCTTTCAGAAGAAGAAGAAGAGACAGACTGAGTTCAGAAGAAAAATCCCAGATTGACTACCACTATCATTGCCATTCCTTGGACAGCAAAGTTGTCTAACAAGCAAGTACCGGAGCACATAACACCAGACATTTCACTGGAAGGCAAAACCACAAAACTGTGTTTCACTTACTTTGGCCGTGTCATGCAGGGGAATTCACTGGAGAAAGTAATTATGTTTGGAAGAGTTAGCAGTAGAAAGAAACAGGCCAACTAAGAACCTGATGGCTGGACACCATCAAAGCTGACACCAGCCTTCGCTTAGAACATCAATCAACTCAAAGAAATAGTACAAGATTAGAATATGTGGAGAGATCAGGCCCATCGAATTGCAAAGAGCTGGACACAACTGAATGGATATCATCATCATCATCATCATCATCATCATCATCATCATCATCATCATCCTTTAGAGGAAGAAGCGTTATCTCAAAGAGTCAAACTTTTAAACTAAGATTAAGATTAAGATTTAGTTTATTTGTATGCCGCCCTTCTCCGGGAGGGACTCAGGGCGGCGAACAACTCAAAAGGGGAAAGGGGATACAAACACAATACACGTAATTAAAATACACAAGAGTCATACAGCCATACAAGTCGAGAAGGGAGGGGAACTCATCAACCCCAGGCCTGCCGGCACAGCCAGGTTTTGACGGCTTTCCGGAAGGCCTGGAGAGAGGTGAGGGTCTGAATCTCCGCGGGGAGTTCATTCCAAAGGGCCGGAGCTGCAACAGAGAAGGCCCTCCCCCGGGTGGTAGCCAGATGGCATTGGCTGGTAGACGGAACCCGGAGGAGGCCGACCCTGTGCGATCTAACGGGTCTATGGGAGGTAATTGGCAGCAGGCGGTCTCTCAATTACCCAGGTCCAATACCATGAAGGGCCATGAAACTATACCACTTATAGAAAGTTAAGCAACTTTGAGCATTGATGGCTATATCTGGAAGGTTGAGAACATATAATAGACATATGTTCACAAAATATATCTCACTGTAAAGGGAAGGTCCTTTCAGACTTGCAAGTTTCTATTAATATAATTTTCTAATAAAGTTAAAGCCAGCACTGGTTGGACTTCTTATCTAGGCTGATACAGACAGAGGACAGTACAGCTGATAATGATGTTTGTTTTCAGACTCCTCCATCTAATTAAAACACACAGCAAGAAATACGCAGGTTGCTTTACGCCCAGACCGATTCAGTGATTTTAGAAATGGTTTATTATTCCCTTAACAATACAACAATCAACACGTTAAAAAAAACAAAGGTATAAATGTAAATTAGTGTGAAATTAAGGTCACCGATTTGATTAGAAAACCCAAACTTCAATTTGGATTAAAGAAATACGTGAATAAAAGGCAGGATGTTGACAGTCGGATTGTTGTTTTTAAAATAAACAGATAAATACCACCATGTAGTTGTGTTGGAAACCTTTTTTTGTACATGTGCCATGACATGGCACACACACCCAAATAAAGTCTAGTTGGACATTCAGTGGTGTGATATTGCAGTCATCCTAATGATTAAAGCGGCAAAATTCTAGGTACTCCCTGTTATGTATTGAATGTATATAGTTGTGTAAACTGTGCTAAAACAAAACTAACCTTTAGATGACCCCAACTGTTAACTGTGCTAAAGCGAAACTAACCTTTAGATGACCCTAACTGTTAACTGTGCTAAAATGAAACTAACCTTTAGATGACCCCAACTCTTAACTGTGCTAAAGCGAAACTAACCTTTAGATAACCCTAACTGTTAACTGTGCTAAAGTGAAACTAACCTTTAGATGACCCTAATTGTTAACTATGCTAAAGTGAAACTCACCTTTAGATGACCCCAATTATTTTGAAGGGAAATGTACAACATTTATATTTGGATGGGCTTTTTCTAGTTCTATGATTGGTTAAGGCCCTGTGGGCCTAGCGTATAAATCAGCATTTGCCTGCAGTTCCTCAGTTCCCCATTTTGAGCCAATGAATGCTGTTGCAGATATGCTGGCCTGGTTCTTGCCTACACAATACCCTCCCTCCTATTTTTCCCATCAACAACAACCTTAAAAGGTAGGTTGGACCTCTGCCCAGTGACCAGTTTTCTTTTCAACGTGTTAAAAAAGTTTTATTGGCTTCCATGTTCACAGTACACCCTTGAGTTGCTCATTATTTCAACATTGTCCTGCAGCTGCTGTTCTTAGCGTTCTCAGTTGCTTGGAATTTTAATTCCTGGTTGTTTCCATTTGGCTGTCAGCCATTACAGAAAAGCAGCAGGGAAATTTTAAATGATTTATTTGTTGTTGGCAAACTCCTTCTTTGAACCAAATGAAAACAAATATTGAGACAAGAAAGGGGAAGATTTGGGCTGATATTTCCAGAAGGGGACAGGAATCTCTTTGATTAAGGCAGCCAAACGGCAGAATTTTTAGTCCTGCTTTTTAATATAATATCAATATCCACATTTGCAGCTCTTAACTCCAAAGACCTTCCTGGAATGCGCATGTAACCATGCAAAGTGTTACATGGGCATTCCAGGAAGCACTGCAAACTCAAATGTAGCTGATCTTCCAATTTGAAATAGGAAAAGAAATGCAGTTTTGCAAAGATTCAAGAATTGAGAAGGAGGGGAAACAGGTCTCAGAGTTCTTCTCTATACAAATCATTCTTTTTAAGTCTTAGCCCCTGCCACATTTGGCAAGCAAATGCATTGTTGTTGTTAGTTGCAAAGTCATGTCCGACCCATCATGACCCCATGGACAATGTTTCTCCAGGCCTTCCTGTCCTCTACCATCTTCTGGAGTCCATTTAAGCTCATGCCCTGTTTCAGTGACTCCATCCAGCCACCTCATTCTCTGTCGTCCCCTTCTTCTTTTGCCCTCAATCTTTCCCAGCATGAGGCTCATCTCCAGGGAGTCCTTCCTTCTCATTAGGTGGCCAAAGTATTCGAGTATCCTCTTCAGGATCTGGCCTTCTAAAGAGCAGTCAGGGTTGATCTCCTCTAGGACTGATCGGTTGGATTGCTTTGCAGTCCAAGGGATTCGCAGGAGTCGTCTCCAGCACCATAGTTCAAAGGTCTCAATTCTCTGGTGCTCAGCCTTCCTCATGGTCCAACTTTCACAGCCATCCTTTGCAACTGGGAAAACCATAGCCTTGACTGTAGGCACTTTTGTTGGCAGGTTAATGTCTCTGATTTTTAGTATACTGTCTAGCTTTGCCATGGCTTTCCTCCCCAGGAGCAAGCATCTTTTAATTTCTTGGCTGTGGTGATCTTGCAGCCCAGGAAAATAAAATCTGTCACTATCTCCATTTCTTCCCCATCTATTTGCCAGGAACTGAGAGGGCCAGGTGCCATGATCTCAGATTTCTTAATGTTGAGTTTCAAGTCAGGTTTTCCACTCTCCTCCTTTACCTGCATCAAATGCATTGCCCCCTTCCAAAAAAGAGAGGAAAGACTTTCTAAAAGAGAAAGAAAAGAGATAGAGGGGGAGAGGAATATTTACATGCCTGTGCATGTACTAATTTATTAAAATGCAGACTTGTTGGAATTTAAATAGATGTACTCTTCATCTCACCCAGCCTGCTGCTCAGTTCCATGTTTACATCCCAGATGTTGCTGAACAGAGAAAAGGTAAGATGTCTTGTCCTTCTCAACTTGAATCTTGCTCCATAGTTGGGTGACATCTTCATGATGGGGGCTCAAGCCTCTGAAATTCTTCATTTGAAATGAAATTACAAAAAACTGACTAAGGCAAAGAACCAAACAGTTAAAAATTAGGCCTAGAATCCAGAGTGAGCCTTGACTGTCACAATCAGTTCCAAGATGGAAGCTTTGGAGATCTTTCAATCCATTCAATTCAATGTCTTCTGCAAAGTCAGGTACCCTAACAGCGACACAGATGCATGCCTGCATAGAGACATACTCCATCTTCCCATTTCATTATTAGCTTCCCAGGGGCCAATTATCACTCTAGCAGGTGGAGAGGATGTTAAGAGAGGAAGCAGGCCAAATGCTTTAATTAGCAGATGGGAACCAAGGTTTAGTGTAGCACTCCTCTTTTGTCGTGAAACTGAAGCTCTCCTGCTATCAGGATCCATTAAAATGCATTTATTGTATATTCTTTCATAAAGCACTCCCTCAACAAGGGAAAGCATGGATCACAGGTGCATATTGATGAATGATTTATAAAAAAGCATTACAGATTAATGATGTGATTTCCCCTCCCCCCTACTCATTGATCAAAAGAAAATGCCCCATCTCTATCCAGTGAATGGACAAATTTCACACACACACACTCACACACACACACACACACACACACACACACACACTGCAATACATAGAAATATAGATAGATGATAGACAGACAGATGATAGATAGATAGATAGATAGATAGATAGATAGATAGATAGATAGATAGATAGATAGATAGATAGATATACTGTAGATAGATACATGCATACATACATACATAGATACATAAAGATGGAAGAGGAGGAGGGGAAGGAGGGGAAGAAGAAGAAGAGGAGGAGGAGGAGGAGGAGGAGGAGGAGGAGGAGGAGGAGGAGGAGATGGATGGATGGATGGATGTATGGATGTATGGATAGATAGATAGATAGATAGATAGAGATGGGAGAAGAGAAGGAGGAGAAGGAGAAGAGGAGGAGGATGAAGAAGAAGAGGAGGAGGAGGAAGAGGAGGAGAAGGAGGAGATGGATGGATAGATAGATAGGTAGGTAGGTAGGTAGGTAGGTAGATAGATAGATAGATAGATAGATAGATAGATAGATAGATAGATAGATAGATAGATATGGGAGAAGAGAAGGAGAAGAGGAGGAGGAGGAGGAGGAAGAAGAAGAAGAAGAAGAAGAAGAAGAAGAAGAAGAAGAAGAAGAAGAAGAAGAAGAAGAAGAAGAAGAAGAAGAGGAGGAGGAGGAGACAGACTGAGTTCAGAAGAAAAATCCCAGATTGACTACCACTATTCATTGCCATTCCTTGGACCGCAAAGTTGTCTAACAAGCAAGTACTGGAGCACATAACACCAGACATTTCATTGGAAGGCAAAACCACAAAACTGTGTTTCACTTACTTTGGCCGTGTCACGCAGAGGAAATCACTGGAGAAAGTAATTATGTTTGGAAGAGTTAGCAGTAGAAAGAAACCAGGCCCCCAAAGAACCTGATGGCTGGACACCATCAAAGCTGACACCAACCTTCGCTTAGAACATCAATCAACTCAAAGAAATAGTGCAAGATTAGAATATGTGGAGAGATCAGGCCCATCGAATTGCAAAGAGCTGGACACAACTGAATGGCTATCATCATCATCATCATCATCATCATCATCATCATCATCATCATCATCATCCTTTAGAGGAAGAAGTGTTATCTCAAAGAGTCAAACTTTTAAACTATACCACTTACAGAAAGTTAAGCCTTTTTGAGCATTGATGGCTACATCTGGAAGGTTGAGACCATATAATAGATATATGTTCACAAAATATATCTCACAAAATGTCGGCTGTGCTGGTTTGTCACAAATTATTCATTTACCCAGTGATGTTTACTCCCATTTTTGCTGAATTATTATCTGGGGTTTCATTTTTGCCTTCCTTTTTAGGCAAGTGGGTGCATTTCTGCTTTAACTGATTTCATATTCCCCCTTCCTGTTTGTTTTCCAAAAAAAGCTTTATTACTTCCATTAGAAGTTTAGAAGCCTTCTGGAAATCAACATTATGTTAGAGGCCGGGCGGTGTTCTTTTTAACCTGCCAATATCATCATCATTATTAAGATTAAAATAATATAATCCCGTGAGGGAAGTATCACTTCCCTCTTTCAGCCTCGAACAATTGTTTCTGCAGCCACATCATTTGCCCTCCCTTACAACCTTGGTAGGTTTTGGCAGTTTATTAATAGTAAAAATATACTAATTGAAACGCTGATTTGAACTGCAATTAGGAGAATTAAAGGCATTAATCTCTGCACATTTAATGCACGTTGTTAAAATGGGTATCTATATATTTAAGACTGGAGTTATAAACTAAAGTGGAGCTAAAAGGGTCAAATGCTTTATTATCGAAACGTTATATTATCCTACTGTTTTCTGCAGATAGCTAAATTACCCACCCTGCTGGAACAAAGGAAGACGTTGGCTGGGTTTTTTAAATTCTGCAACTGGCAGTGCTGAAAATTTAGTAAGTCTTAATAACCAAGGGTCAAGAGGTGGGCAGCAGAGTTTAATGGCGACTTCAGAACAATTTATTACGTGACAAATGACAGTTCCCTTTCATCCTGCAATCACCTTAATTGAAAACCACCGAGTGATTGTTCCCTGTAGTTGGTCAAACAGTTGGAATTCTTTTTTTTTCTATGTACAGCTGATGCCTATATGGAGAGCTCTCGTTACTGCACATTGGAGCATCTTCTCAAGAGTGGTCCTTAAGTAGAACTTCAAAGGAGATGTCTATGAAATTTTTTGGCAGGATGATCAGTTGTTGTTCAGTCTCTAATTCATGTCTGACTCATCTTTTTCTTTACTCTGTCTATCTGTCCTTCTATTTGTCTGTCCTGGAGGCAGATGGATGACGAACAGATAGACAGAGGATTGTCCTCTTCAGTGGTGGGTTTCACAAATTCTTCGAACCTACTCTGTGGGTGTGGCCTCCTTTGTGGGAGTGGCTTGCCACCCATGTGACCGGATGGGAGTGGCTTGCCGCCCATGTGACCGGATATGAAGATGCCGACGACACTTGTCAGAACCACCTTAAATTACCTCACACACAGCATAAGAATATGATGTAAACTTGTTTTTTAAAAGGCATCTTTGGTTTGCGTTAAAACAACTTCAACACACGCAATGTTCTGATTGCACCACAAACGCAGTAGTCATCTTTACCTTTCACAGAGGCACTGAGTTTTATAAATAGGAGCATGATAGTGTAGAATAATCATATCCAAGGACCAGGGGTGGGTTTCAAAAAATTTTGGAACCTCTTCTGTAGGTGTGGCCTGCTTTCCGGGTCCACTGGTGGAACCTCTTCTAACTGGTTCGGTAGATTTGACGAACTGGTTCTACCGAATAGGTGCGAACTGGTAGGAACCCACCTCTGGTCCTCTTCCATTGTTGATCTCATTAACTAGCATACTTAAGTTATGCTTCCTGGTCTATGAAATACACATGTAGTTGTCGCTTAGAGGCTACTCAGTCACACTTACAGCTGTTCAGAATTACAGATGTTCCAACACTAGTAAGTTTTTAAGAAAAGACTGGACAACCACTTGTCTGAAATGGTTTAGGATTTCCTGCTGAAGCAAGGGGGTCAGACTAGAAGACCTCCAAGACCCTTTCCAACTCTGTTATTCTGAGTAAATGAGGAAACTTGAGACAAATCCTTGAAGTTGCAGCCAATACAACATCCCTGCAATCACACGATTGTGATTTAGGCATTTTGCAACCTTCACAGTTGAGTTCCAACAAGCAAAGTCAATGGGGAAGCCAGCGGGAAATAAACAAGCCACTGTCACATAGCCTTGCACTTCACAATTCCACTGAAATTTGCTTAAGAACTGGAACTGTCCTTTAAATCAGTGAGGTCATGTGATATATATTTTTTGCTTTCTGACCACAGAATTCTGTTATTCTGTTGGACGGGGCCTTGGAGGTCTTCTAGTCCAATCCCCTGCTCAAGCCATTCACCACAATGCTTAGTGATGGATTTTCTGGTCCCAATTACAGTTATTAAGTGAGGACTACCAGTAATATGCATGGATTAACTTTAGTGACCAGAGAGGCCCCTTTTTCTCATGAATTGAGTCAGTTCTCTTCCCACATCAACCACACTGATATATCCATTACCACACCAGATGGCAATAATAGTTATCCTTTAATTGTGTGATATGTAAAAAAAAAAAAAAGTCTTCCCACATTCCTTTCCAGATTTATTATTTTCTAATCGGCTCAACGTGGTGGCTGAGGAGCTAAGACGCTGAGCTTGTCGATCAGAAAGGCCGGCAGTTTGGCGGTTCAAATCCCTAGCGCTGCATAACGGAGTGAGCTCCCGTTCCTTGTCCCAGCTTCTGCCAACCTAGCAGTTTGAAAGCACAAAAAAAAATGCAAGTAGAAAAATAGGGATCACCTTTGGTGGGAAGGTAACAGCATTCCGTGCGCCTTTGGTGTTTAGTCATGCTGGCCACATGATCATCTTTGATCAGCTCAACATCTGGAATTCTCTTTCAAGGTTACAATATTAGGACACTGTTCAGAAAAGAATCTCGGGTGAGCATTGCAGATTGATTCAGAACTATTTTCAAGGCCTTGAGTGAAAAAGTAAATGGAAAACACGAGAGACCAATTCATAGCGAAGCGATTAATTCTCCATTTCAGCAAGCTTTATTTCCAACATTGCTGTTGGAAATGGTCTGTTTTAGGGCAGAATGTACTACATCATCTATTAAATTTAATAAGAAAGCCTTTGACCTGGAGAAATTTAAGTGGCAATCCAGATTCCAAGCGGCCATCTCTGTTTACATTTCTTTTCAAAGTACAGTGAAGACAAGAAAAAACACATTTCAGGGGAATTATGCTTCTAACGTACTTTTACGGCTCCATTCACACAACTTGCAAAATTGCACAAGCGTGGCTCTTCTTTATCCTAATTTTCATACCTTGGTTGTTTTTTTTTTTTTCACAGTTTGCAAATTGTTTCATCATAATGACTTCAATTAATTCAGTCTCAGTCAATCAACAGGCTGTAAAATGAATGTAAACAGTTATGAGCTGTGTTTTGTGTGTTTTGAGAAATTAAACTGGTATTAATTGTGACTTTATTTAAAAAGAACCTGGGATCAAGGAATCAGGCAAATTCATACAGCTGGAGGTGCGACGTTGTTATTTGTAAACTAGCTGATAACCTGGCATTGCCCGAGTATTTATTGATAGGGGAAAAATGTTCTAATGTTGGAATTCTTTTTACCAGTACCCCTTGTGGAGTACTGTGAAGTCGTTACCATGGCAACTCCACTGTGCTGCACAGTAGAAGCCATTTTACGGCAGTATAGTAGAATCCATTTGAAGGCACAACAGGCTGTACCTTAACAGAACACACACACTGAGGGTTGTTAGGGGTAATTTACCCCCACAGTATTTGTTTCCAGAAAGTAAGTCATCTGTGTACCAAGTTTGGTTAAAATTGCTAGAGGGATTCCAGAGTTATGCTGGAACACACACACAAAACACACACATGTATGTATGTATGTATGTATGTATGTATGTATGTGTGTGTGTGTGTGTATATATATATATATATATATATATATATATATATATATATATATATATATATATATGTGTGTGTGTGTGTGTGTGTATGTATATATATATATATATATATATATATATATATATATATATATATATATATATATATATATATATATATATATATATATATATATATATATAAAAGCTGTGAAGTTACAAGACCCTTGCACCCTAATCCTTCAGAAAAAAAACCCCAAGGGTGTTCAAACTTGACAGCTTTAAGACTTGTGGACTTCAACTACCAGAATTCCTCCTCTCGCTCTTCATCTTGATGATGTGCAGATGGGTGGGTGGAGGAAGCTGGAAACGGTTCTAAACGGTACTGTAGATTTATGGAACCTCTTCTATAGAAGAGGTTAGAACTGGCACGAACCCACCCCTGGATTACGGCCAAGTAAAATTTAATGTGATTTCACTGAGATTGGAAACAGTTGCTTTCTTTTATTCCTTTACTCAAAATTAAAGGCACTTTGAGATCATGGCCCTGATGAATGCAGGGAAGGAACCATTAACTTTTTGCTCTGTGTTATATTAATCTTAAGTTTCTGGAGGACATTTTCATGCCAGAATAGATAGATAGATTATTATGGTCATAAGCCGAGAACAGAAAACATCACCATTGCTTGGACATTAGCGGTTAGAGCTCAGCGCAGGGCAGAGTTTACCCACAATATAACAAAACTTTATAACATTTAAGGACACGAAAATTGTCTTTGCTATTTAATAAATAATGTAAGAAAATAATAATGCAAGGACGATTTAGGAACTGTGAAAGGAGAGAGGAGATCAGCTGCGAATGAGCATCCTTGTAGAATTTGTAAGTTAGGAACAAATGGCTTCCGTTATAGATGCAGGACAAGGGCAGAAAAAGGCATATAAATGTGATATTTTTTATTATTTATTTTTATTATATTATGTACTAAGGTGGTACAGTGGCGCAGTGGTTAAATGCAGCACTGCAGGCTACTGCTAGATCAGCAGTTCAGCGGTTCAAATCTCACCGGCTCAGGGTTGACTCAGCCTTCCATCCTTCCGAGGTGGGCAAAATGAGGACCCAGATTGTTGGGGGCAATATGCTGACTCTCTGTAAACCGCTTAGAGAGGGCTGAAAGCCCTATGAAGCGGTATTGCTATTGCTATTACTAGCTGGATACCTGTGATTCGCTATGAAACCATGTGATTGAGCAGCCCGCAGGCCAGATAAGTCACATGCTGGCCATGCCCATATAAGGCAACTGGCAGTTGGAACAGAGTTCCTTTCAGGTGGGGAGGGGGAGTAGAACATCTAACTCCTTAGCATTGACACCTGTTAATATAACCCTGTACAGGAAATACTGATGATCTGATGGTCATTTCAAAAAATCCTTTCTTAGTAAGCACCTAGAAGCCAAGAGGAACATACGTGATGAATTTCAAGTTTGTAGGCTTTAAAGTTCTGGAGATTTTGTGAGGAGTGAGTGTTATTTGGCTTTTATATATATAGATTATTTTTAATTTAATTGTATATTACAGGTAATCCTCCATTTACAATGTTTCATTTAGTGACCATTTGAAGTGACAATGGTACTGAAAAAAAGAGACTGATGACCATTTTTCACACTTACGATCCCTGCAGCAAACCCCATGGTCACGTGATCAAAATTCAAACACTTGGCAACTGGCTCCTATTTATGACGGTTGCAGTGTCCCGGGTTCATGTGATCACCTTTTGTGACCTTCGACAAGCAAAGTCAATGGGGAAGCCAGATTCACTTAACAACCGTGTTACTAACTTAAGAATTGCACTGATTCACTGAACAACCATGGCAAGAAGACTCATACGTCCTATCCTATTATTCAGCAGTGGGATTCAAAAACTTTTACTACCAGCTCTGTGGGCATGGCTTAGTGGGTGTGGTGTGGCTTGTTGGCATGGTGGGTGTGGCAGAGGAAGGATATTGCAAAATCTCCATTCCCTCCCATTCCAGGGAAGGGATGTTGTAAAATCTAAATTCCCTCCCCACTCCAGGAGAATGATACTGTAAAATCTCCATTCCCTCCCCACTCCAGGGGAAGGATACTGTAAGATCTCATTCCCTCCCCACTCCAGGGGAAGGATACTGCAAAATCCCCATTCCCTCCCACTCCAGGGGAAGGATACTGTAAAATCCACATTCCCTCCCCACTCCAGGGGAAGGATACTGTAAAATCTCCATTCCCTCCCCACTACAGTGGAAGGATACTATAAGATCCACCGTCCAGGCCTTCCGCATAGCCTTGAAGAACTGGCTCGCCCGTCAGGCCTGGGGATAGGATAGTTGCCCCTCCCGAATGATGAATGTATGTTGTTTGCTATTTTATTACATGTTGTCCTACTGTCTGTATTCCCCCCCTTCCCAGTTTTTGTGTGAGCCGCCCTGAGTCCCCTCAGGGAAAAGGGCGGCCTACAAATTCTAATAAAATTCTAAAAAAAAAAAAAAAAAAAAAAAAAATCTCCATTCCCTCCCCACTCCAGGGGAAGGATACTGTAAAATCTCCATTCCCTCCCCACTACAGTGGAAGGATACTGTAAAATCTCCATTCCCTCCCCACTCCAAGGGAAGGATACTGTAAGATCTCATTCCCTCCCCACTCCAGGGGAAGGATACTGTAAGATCTCATTCCCTCCCCACTCCAGGGGAATGATACTGTAAAATCTTCATTCCCTCCCACTCCAAGGGAAGGATACTGCAAAATCCCCATTCCCTCCCCACCCCACTAACCTACTTTCCAGGTCCATTCTCCTGTGCAGGGCAAAAAAAGAAGACCTACCGATCATCTGGGAAGCTGAGAGGCAACAATAGACCAATAATCAGCTGCGACTTGGAGGCTGGGAGGCAGCAAATAGATCAGGGGTGGAGCCAGTCAGAGGTGATATTTGCCATTTCTCCAAACTACTCAAAAAGAACCGGCTGAATACCACCTCTGCTATTATTCCTTGCACATCTGTCCATGGGCTTTAGGACTGTATACAAAACAAAACTAAAAAAAAATCAGGATTCCTTCTTTAATGCTGAAGTTTACTTAGGAATAGGTAACTGGAACTTCTAGTTCTCAAAATAAACCCCACAACAGATTGGACACATGGCCTGCCTACAATCTCCCTCCAACAGCTGGGTGCCATAATTCCCCACCCTGACAGCCATTAGCAATGATTTTTAGAGCCTTTGCAATAATTGATGTAGCCTTTGGAGAACCTAAATCTTTAATAACATAATTTTAGTACCAGCATGAGTTTCATTAATAGAGGAAATGGGAAGAGACAACACCTTAAGTGCAAGTGAGATTGGGACATGGTGCTAATGAAGAAACACATACAGCAAGGAAGCAATTAAAAAGTGAATTCTACGAGGGTGTGTGTGTGTTTATGTGTGCATGTATGTATGTTGTGTGTTTATAATAGGCCAAGCTTTCCAAATTGGTATCCACTCGATCAGGGGCTGCCCCAAAGAAGAGGGAATCAAGCTATTCTCCAAAGCACCTGAGGGTAGGACGAGAAGCAACAGATGGAAAACCATCAAGGAGAGAAGCAACTTAGAACTAAGGAAAAATGTCCTGACAGTGAGAACAATTCATCAGTGGAACAACTTGCCTCCAGAAGTTGTAAATGCTCCAACACTGGAAGTTTTTATGAAGAGATTGGACAACCATTTGTCTGACGTGGTGTAGGGTTTCCTGCCTAAGAAAGGGGTTGGACTAGAACAGAAGTGGGTTTCTACCGGTTCGCACAAATTCAGGTGAACCAGTAGTGTTAATTTGACCTGGGTCGTAGAACCGGCAGCAACCTAGGCTGGCCACGCCCCTGAACTGGTTCTCTGGTCTCTGCTGCCATTCCCAGCATGTTTTTTAATTAGTTTTTAATGGTCTTTGTGCATGTGCAGAACAATTTACAGTGAACTGTGCAATGCGCCAGCAACGTGCGATTGGTGCACATGGGCGAAGCAAACTGGTATCAACCCCTGGACTAGAAGACCTCCAAGGTCCCTTCCAACTCTGTTGTTCTATTCTATTCTATTCTATATAGCTTAGACAATAACTAGGGTTGCAGATGGTAGAGGGACACACCCCGAGGAAGAATTCAAAACCTTGTTTAAAACATGATCTCAAATACACCCATTCACATCCACAGAGAGAAGAACCCGAAAGCCAATCGACATTTAAATATTTGGCATTTATGCCTGAATGGATTCAGACGTTCCCCCCATTGATACAAACATGCCTGTTACTTAAAAATAACTATTTCTTTTTAAAATTTGGACCTGAAGCATTGGCTCGGGAAAGACAGTGGAACTAAGCGCTTTAAAAAAAGAAGTACCCTTTAATATCAAAATGGAAAATTAATAAGTCACTTTAAATAAAGACATGCTAATAAAACTGGGATCATAGGTAATCAAATATGGGATCTTTTCATTTTTTTAACTCCCACTGGTAAAGCTTTAATCGTAACTTCACTATTACTTTTGACATCTTCTTTGCGGAACCTTCCCTAAAGCTGGAGGCATTTTGAAAAGATAAAGAGAGAAAGAGGGAGGGTGAAAGAGGGAGGGAGAGAGGAAAGAAGGGAGGGAGGGAGGAAAGGAGAGGGAAGTGGAAGACAGAAGTGGGGGATAAATGTGTTAGGTTAGTCATAATAAATCCCGACAGGAGCACTGGAACTCCAGCAGTGTTCGAATGCTCTAAACGCACCTTCTTACCCCTGCAAGCATGTGGGAAAATATGCGTAGTCATGCACAAACCTCTCACTTCTTTTCGGTCAACTATCTTGGCTGACACTGAAATCTAAAAGTAGCTGAAATCAGATTGCTTTGAAATTCGTACCGTAGATAGATAGTGCTTCTGCATAACAGAATAAGTATAATTGAATAACAACAGAGATGGATGGGGCCTTGGAGGTCTTCTAATGCAACCTTCTGCTCAAGCAGGAGATCCTATACCATTTCAGACAAACAAACTCTTCTTTAAAACCTCTGGGGATTGTGCAGCACCCACAATTTTGTTCCACTGATTAATTGTTCTAACTGTCAGAAAATGTCCCCTCAATGCTAGGTTGATTCTCTCTTTGATTAGTTTCCATCCATTGCTTCTTGTCCTGTCTTCTGGTGTTTTAGAGAATAGCTTGACTCCATCTTTTTTGTGGAAGCCCCTGAGATATTGGAACACTGCTAGCATGTGCCATCCCTAGTCCTTCTTTTCATTATACTAGACATACCTAATGATTTAATGCTGACATAAACTCTGCAAAAAAAGGAATTATTATGCAATGAAACCAGTGGTGGGTTTCAAACATTTTTAGAATCTCTTCTGTGGGTGTGGCCTGCTTTGTGGGAGTGGCTTGCCGGCCATGTGACTGAGTGGGCATGGCCAACTTGTAAAGTGTGATGAAACTCACTTAACGCTCTTGCTTAGCAACCAAAATGTTGGCTCAGAAACTCTGGCATTTGAAGCACACAAGTCTTAAAGCTGTCAAGTTACAAGACCCCTGCACCCCTAACCCTTTAGGGAAAAAAAACCCAGGGGTGTTCAAACTTGACAGCTTTAAGACTTGTGGACTTCAACTCCCAGAATTCCTCCTCCAGTCATGTTGGCTCAGGAACTCTGGCATTGAAGTGTCCAAGTCTTAAAGCTGTCAAGTTACAAGACCCTTGCACCCCTAACCCTTTAGAAAGAAAAAACCCAGGGGTGTTCAAAACAAACAGTTTTAAGACTTGTGGACTTCAACTCCCAGAATTCCTCCTCTGGCTCTTCATCTTGATGATGTGCGGGCGGGCGGGGGGAGGGAGGGAGCTGGAACCGGTTCTAAATGGCAGTGTAGATTTGTGGAACCTCTTCTACAGAAGAGGTTAGAACTGGCAGGAACCCACCTCTGAATGAAACCCTTATTGGGCTCAGATATGCTGACAGGGCAGCGTTCTCCAGGTTGGCACGGTCCATTTCTGTTGGACTACAATTCCCATCATCCCTTCCCAGAAGGACCACAGTGGCAGGGGTAAGAAGTGGAGTCCAATACATCTGGCAAGGCATCAGCTAAGAGATTGTCAGCACAAGAATATCCTTAATTTTGCAGGACACGGTTGCGACAAACCCCAAGAACTCAAAATGAATTAAGCTAAGTTATATTTTAATAACGATAGGGGGAAAAGAAAACAATGGATTGAAAAATCCAATAATTAAAAACCTCTAGGATTGAAGGGAGGTGGCAGTGTTATCCCCTGAGCAGTGAAGATACTAATATTAATGGAAGGTTATATCTGGCCACAAAGGATCTTGTGACAAAAATAAAATAAAGCTTTCTTTTTTTTAAAAAAAAAAAATAGCAGTAGACTTAGCAGTAGACTTATATACCGCTTCATAGGCCTTTCAGGCCTCTCTAAGCGGTTTACAGAGAGTCAGCATATTGCCCCCAACAATCCGGGTCCTCATTTTACCCACCTCGGAAGGATGGAAGGCTGAGTCAACCCTGAGCCGGTGGGATTTGAACCGCTGACCTGCTGATCTAGCAGTAGCCTGCAGTGCTGCATTTAACCACTGCGCCACCTTGGCTCAAAACCTTTGACTTTGCCCTTTATCAAATGCTAGACATTTATTTAATGAACTGATGGGTTTTTTTTAAAAAAAAAAAGATCTTCGGCTCTTAAACGATTACGATGGACACCGTTTTCCTTATATTGCGCAACGTTAAAAGTCTATTTGTAAAAGCAATTTACGCTCTAAGTGATCTACTCTAGCTGACAATATCAGCTCCTTCTCCAAGTGCAGAGAAAATGATCAGAAATGCTTTGCCACGATATATGAAAATAGGCTCCATTTCGGAGCCGTGATTATAATTTGAACTCTTTCTTCATTGGTGTTTGGAATAAAAGGAAATAAAAGAAAATGAAATGTTGATAGAAAGCCTGCTTAGAATAGGGAGTAAACCGTGCGTGAATGGAGTGAAATAATCGGAATTGGTGGTATAAACAGCCTACTATTCAAAGCAAATCCATCTTTATTACAGTCTTAAACTGGCTTAATATAGTGTTCAAATGCTTTATGCTGACTGACATTTTAAAACAAAAATATTCAATTGGTTTTTTTTTTTTGGCCAAAGCTGAGATCTGGGTGGGTACCCTTTGGGTGCCTGTGAGTGTACCTGTTTTGGCCCAACAGCAGATCGTGCTGCAGATTTGGACAGTGAGGAGGTTGGGGAGGAACATGGGCCAGTCCTGGAGTCTGGGGAAGGCTCTGATGAGGGCTCTGTGTCGGAAGCAGAGTGGGGGCCAGAGCCATATGCCAGTTATCAGCTGCCTTCAGAGTCAGATATCAGTGAGGCAGACAAACAGCTGGAGCCTGTTCCCAGTGTGTGCATGCGCAGAGCTGCCAGACGAAGAGAACAGCTAAAGAACAGGGGTTGACTTGGGAGTAAGGCCACAGGTGGGCGATGAATGGCCCCTCCCAGAGGACATAAAAGAGGAGCGAAAGGGGAGTGGAGTTGCAGGAAACACTTAGTTCGCTTAATTGGTTCGTGACCCTCTGAGACTCCTTGCCAAATTCTGCAGATATTGGCCTGGCAGCTCTCCAAGCCAGAGAAGGTCTGTGACTGTAAATCCTCCCTTGAAAGACTTTGCTGGATGTGAATGAGCAGAATTCACAGCAAATTAATAAAATGGATTTCTGTCAAGGCCAGGAGTCTGCTTCAGGCTCTTAGGAAGCCTCAGTCAGAACAGTACCTTTTATTGTGGTAGGTAAGAACAGATGTGCCTGGAATTAGACAAACATCATCTCAGTAGGAAGAGGAGAAGTATTTTTGGCTCTGTGTGTGGGAGGGATTGATAAATAAAGCAGATGCTTCCTATCAGAAATGGAATGCTTTTATTTTATTCTTATTTGGCCTTTGAATAATGAGAAAACCTCTTGTGACTGGATATTGTGGGATTCTGAAGTTTGCCCCCCCCAAAAAAAAGAAATAATGGATCTTTCATTCCTACCATAGATTTATTTCATCACCATCTTTTAATGACCCCATAATCCCTTGAAGTCTGGGCAACTGAATGGAATGGTTAATGGCCAGATGCCCTTCTTGTCACCAATGTGGAGTTATATTCAGTATATCTCTATCTCTATCTCTATCTATCTCTATCTCTATCTCTATCTCTATCTCTATCTCTATCTCTATCTCTATCTCTATCTCTATCTCTATCTCTATCTCTATCTCTATCTCTATCTCTATCTCTATCTCTATCTCTATCTATCTATCTATCTATCTATCTATCTATCTATCTATCTATCTATCTATCTATCTATCTATCTATACACTATTCCCAGAGAGAAAAATATCTGCCTCTACCTAGGATCGAACTCACAGCCAACTGATTGTGAGGTGAGAAGTGAGCATGCACAAGTGAAGCAAACCAGTAGTAAAACTGGGAGCAACCCACCTCTGGTCTGAAGTGGTATAGGGTTTCCTACTTAAGCAGTGGGTGGGACTAGAAGACCCCCAAGGTCCCTTCCAACTCCTATTCTATCCTATCCTATCCTATCCTATCCTATCCTATCCTATCCTAGCAGTATGAATGCTAATCATAATTAATTAGAGGCTGAGAAGTGGGAAGAGAGAAGAAATCTGAAACAGATGCTTCTTCATCAATCACAACTAATGATAATTTTGAATATTTTCTTTACACCAACTGCTTCTTCAAAATGGGTAAAACTTCTCCTCGCTGCATATCGAAACTTTATCTCAGACAGAGTATTCACTTCCAAAAGACGTTATATATTCATTATCAGGGTTTACGAGTAGTGGGGGGGGGGGGAAATGGAGTGTTTGGAGAACATATTGTAAAACAGTGATTTGATTGGTACAATTTTCATGCTTGTTAACTCGAATGTCGCTCCTTTGTTGTGCTTCAGAACAGGCAGATCTGAACAGGAATGACAGCAGCATTTTCCTCACCCCTAAAAAAATGAGAAAGAAAACTAAATCGGAGGTGCTTAAATAAATTGAATGCTATTATCTGAAGCTGACATTAATGAGCTAGATTTAACAATGCAGGTTACTTCCTCAAAGGGGTAGAAAACAGTCTCTGCCATTCTTGACAAAAAGACTTAGTAAATCTTGCTTCTGGAAATCTTGAGTTTTCAAGGTCTTCTAATCCAACCCCCTGCTCAAGCAGGAAATCACATACCCATGTATGACCTGGCAAATGCACGCATGCCAAAACCACACCGAGAAAACTGCAATGTCATAAACGCGCCCACAACAACACGCCGACAAAACCGCGCCCACAAAAGCGCAGTTTAACTTAAGGTAAGGGTTAGGTTCAGGGTTCTGTTTAGGGTTAGGGTTAGGGTTAGGGTTATGGTTATGGTTATTTCGTTGTTATTACTTGTTCGTGGAAGGCGCGCTGTTGTTGGCATGCTTCTGTGCTCATTCGTCGGCGCGATTTTGAACTCGTGGTTTTCTCGCCGCAGTTTTGTCAGCGTGCTTTTGTCTAGGGCGCATTTTTGGGTGAACCATACCCATGATGGTGAACCATGGCACGACATAACCGTGAACATCAAAAGCGCGCTGACAAAACCGCGGCGCTAAAACCGCGATGTCAAAAGTGTGCCGACAACAGCGCGCCGACAACAGCGCGCCGACAGAAGTGCGATTTAAGTTAAGGTAAGGTTTAGGGTTAGGTTTAGGGTTAGGTTTAGGGTTAGGTTTAGGGTTATGTTACAGCACGCTTCTGTCGGTGCACTGTTGTCGGCGCGCTTCAGCGCTCATTCGTCTCCGCAGTTTTGATGGCGTGGTTTTGTCACCGCGATTTAGTCACACAAGCTTTTGTCATACGCGCATTTGTGGTGGAACCATGGTGAACCTATGGTACTTGTGCCAGCTGATTTTCAGCCTTCCAGAGGGCCAGGGGAGGGCCATTTCTGCCCTCCCCGGGCTTCAGGGAAGCCTCTACAGCCTGGGGAGGGTGAAAACAGCCTTCTTCGTCTCCCCGGAGGAAATACCGAGCTCAGCATGGAGGCAAGCAGTGCGGAGCACGTGGGGGCATCGTGGGGGGGAGTTGTGTGTGCATACGCATGTGGGGGCGTGCTTTGTATTATGGGTGCCGTGCACATTATTTTTTGGCACCCAACAACAAAAAGGTTCGCCTTCACTGCCCTATAAAATTTCAGACAAATTATTTCTTCTTGAAAACCTTCAGTGTTGGTACACCAGTGGTGGGATTCAGCCGGTTCGTACCTATTCGGGAGAACCGGTTGGTAACTTTCTAAGCAGTTCGGAGAACCGGCGGTTAGAAGAAATCTCCTTTTGGTTTTTTCTACTTTGCAGGGCTAATCCGGTAAGGAAGGCAGGAAGGAAACATTCTGGTGTTGTTTCTAGCCTCATCTCTATTGCCCTGCTTACAGAAACTGCCTCTCCATTAACCTTTATTACATTGTAACACCTAAGGCGAAGCATCTCCCGTCGGTGTGAGTGAGGTTGAGTTGGCCACGCCCACATTGTCATATGACCACCGAGCCCCACCTACGCAGCTGGTCATTAGGGCAGAGAACCGGTTGTTAAATTATTTGAATCCCACCACTGTGGTACACCCACAAATTCTGGAAGCAAGTTGTCCGCTGATTAATTGTTCCAACTGTCCGAAACTTTCTCCTTAGTTTTAAATTGGTTCTCCCCTGGATTAGTTTAATGAAGTGTTAATCCCACCACCTTAATCCCATGTATTCTCCTCCTTCTCCATCTCGTGGTGTTTTATTTATGCCTTTATTTTGTTTGTATTGTCATTTTATACTTGACGATTTTAATGTTCTTTTTTTAGGCTGTGAGCCACCCAGTGTCTCTTCGAAATGAGATGGGCGGCAAATAAATTTAATAAATAAGTAATCACCATAATACAGGGATGCGGTGGCTCAGTGGCTAAGATGCTGAGCTTGTCGATCAGAAAGGTTGTGGTTCGGCGGTTTGAATCCCTAGCACTGCATAATGGAGTGAGCTCCGGTTACTTGTCCCAGCTTCTGCCAACCTAGCAGTTCAAAAGCATGTAAAAATGCAAGTAGAAAAATAGGAACCATCTTTGATGGGAAGATAACAGCGTTCTGTGAGCCTTCGGCATTGAGTCAGGCCGGTCACATGATCATGGAGACATCTTTGGACAACGCTGGCTCTCTGGCTTAGAAACAGAGATGAGCACTGCCCCCTAGAGTCAGGAACGACTAGCACGTATGAGCGAGAGGAACCTTTATTTTTACCTTTAATCAGGTCAACATCTGGGTTGAAGCTCTTCCTTCTGTCTCCCAATGTCCTTCCCAGGTACCATTAAAGCAGACACATAAAATGTATAATTGTAGGTGCTCCTGAAATATCAAATAACAAATAGCAAAAATAACCACAGATAGAGTTTTTAAAAAAGAACATCTTTGCTTAATATGGTTCATAACATTGGCCACTAATGTAGACATTCCTGAAACATACAGTCTTCTGATCTACAGACAAGCTTTTGCCCCTTGATTGCCTTGATTACATTCCCTACCATCTATTTTTAAGTGACCCGTGGATCACGCTCTCCATTGGCATATGAAGAAATGCCTTTTGATTTGGATTCATCCTGGTCTGCCTTGGGGTAAAATTGGGCCCAGGGACAAGAAATGTGATGGTTGTCTCACAGCCCTCTTTGCAGTCTTCCTATTGACCTTGAGTGATTATCTTGCCTTGGGGCGCTGCAGAAACTGTAATAGAAACTTATCTCCCAAAGCTAAAAAATAAGCTAAGTATCTTTCTCTTAATTATTTATGGAGCGTTGTCCTGCTTTTTCGTGTAGCTGTTTAAATTAGACAGTACCATCATTGTTATGGTACTGTAAGATGCCAATAAGCAATTACTTGCGTGTAAGAACATCCCTGTGTTGGAGAAAATAGAAGTAAAACCAACCAGCAAATATCACGGATAGGAGGGATTTATTGCATTTCCACTCAACCCATCCTGCTATTTTTCCTTTCATTAGAATGATTAAAACTCCTAAATGTGAATTGAATCATTCAATCCTAATGGCATTAATCTCCTACATTAAAACCTATAAACATTTCCCCAGAGTACAGAGCAGGAAGCAACTCCATATCAGATTTACACAACAATCTAATCAAGTTTGGATAATTTTGAAAAACTGATTAGTATCCAACTTGATTACTACATGGATAGTAGTCTAATTCCAACAGGGTCGACTCAAATAGAATGGTTTAAAAGCATCCCTGATTTTTGATCTTATCTGGGGGTGGGGGGGGGGAGCCATAGACTAGGGCAGTTGGCATAAGATAGGCATCAAGCAATACAGTATAAAAATTGTATATCGGCATAAAAGCTGTCTGTCTGATTGATTCAGTTGATAAAATAGAGCCATTGTGGTTTGAGTGGTTGGAACACTGGGCAAGAGGTTAGCATCTTTGAGACCAGAGAGCTGAGGAGAGTTGAGTTCCCATCCTTCACTCCAGCTCCTTCTGGGGACATGGAAGTGGCCCCAACAGGGCATCCCCAGGGCAATGGTGTCGTCACCAGCTAATCCTTTCAACCTGAAAGTACCTGGGTGCTTCTGACACGAATGCAAAAACACAGAGACATCACCCTGCCAGCAAAAGTGTGTATAGTCAAGGCTATGGTTTTCCCAGTTGCAATGGATGGCTGTGAAAGTTGGACCATAAGGAAGGCTGAGCGCCAAAGAATGGAGGCCTTTGAACTCTGGTGCTGGAGAAGACTCCTGCATTGAGTCCCTTGGACTGCAAGGCCATCCAACTGGTCAGTCCTAGAGGAGGTCAACCCTGACTGCTCTTTAGAAGGCCAGATCCTGAAGAGGAAACTCAAATACTTTGGCCACCTAATGAGAAGGAAGGACTCCCTGGAGAAGAGCCTCATGCTGGGAACGATGGAGGGCAAAAGAAGAAGGGGACAGCAGAGAATGAGGTGGCTGGGTGGAGTCACCGAAGCAGTCAGCGTGAGCTTAAATGGACTCCAGAGGATGGTAGAGGACAGGAAGGCCTGGAGGGACGTTGTCCATGGGGTCACAATGGGTCGGACATGACTTCGCAACTAAAAACAACAATATACTCCCATTTTTGTGTAACGAGATTGAATGGCCAATGGAGGATTCCTTTAAACATGGAATTTGATATGAACATAAAATGAGATATAATGTATCACCAATAATTGCTTAAAAGCAAACTTTAATGTTCGTTGCCATCGTTCTAATGTTGGAAATGCAACTCAAAAATGGCAATATTAACTCATATGGTTTGGTCTTATCCTATTGTCACATTTTTAGCTCTCCTCAACAGGAATATTACTGTAACTCTGGATCAATTGTTGTGAGTCATATATTCTTTCTGGCTATATCCTAAACATTTGGAATTTGTCAAGATATTGATAATTACAGACTTTTTTTGGATACAGAAATTGCATTATCATACAACATTGGAAGAAGTTGTTTCATCTGATTTTCAGTAACCACAAATATCCTCCTTTATCAGTACAGTTGTATGCATTTGAACCTTACTTCTGTTAATCGATTGGGGTATGATTGACTCAGTGGTTAGATGCTGTGCTTGTCAGCTGGAAAGTTGAGGTTCGAGACCCAAGAGCTGCACAAGTGGGTGAGCTCCCGTTCCTTGCTCCAGCTTCCGCCCACCTAGCAGTTTGAAAGCATGCAAATGCAAGTAGATAAATCCCACTTTGGTGGGAAGGCAACAATGTTCCATGCATCTCGATGTAGAGCCATTGCTGGCCACACCACCACAGAAGCGTCTTTGGACATGCAGCCTAGTCGCACAATCCATTCCTACCGTATTTTTCGGAGTATAAGACACAGATTTTCCCCCTAAAAGAAGGTGAAAATTTGGGTGCATCTTATACACTGAATGTAGCCCCACCCACCCACCGGCCCCAATCTTTTGGCCTCTGCCTCCTAGCAATTTACCTCTTTGCAGCAAATGAGGCTTCAATAAACTATAGTAATCCCTGCACCCTGTAACAGCTGATGATCGGGAGAAATTGAAAGTGAAACGTGCTGTTTGCTCCACTAGGCAAATTGCTGGGAGGCAGATGCAGGTTTTTTTTCTTGTGCTAATCAGGCTGTTTGCTGCAAGGAGGTAAGTCAACAACTATAAATGCCTACAGAATGTTCAAATCATTAGACTTATTTTTTAAAGACTGCTTTGTTATTGTTCTAGACAACTTAACAAAATGAAGAAGCTTTTGAAAATAAATGCTTGATCTGAAGAGGCCCAGTGCTATTGTTTTAAAAAGTGCTATTCTTTTAAATAGCAGAGAATAACTATACTTCCAGAAAGCACATCGATTTTAACAGCATCTGTACAAGTATAGTCTGAAATATAACACTACAAATAGTGTATATTGTCCGTAGTGTTTGTTGCAAGGAGGCAAATTGCTGGGAGGCAGAGGCAGATATTTTCCCCTTGTTTTCCTCCCCAAAATCTAGGTGTGTCTTATACTTCGGAGCGTCTTATACTCCGAAAAATATGGTAATTTTTACTCTGTCTAAAAGTTAGCCACCTCGCTTGTCAGAAGTGCAGTATTCCTCTCGCTGCAATTCACGCAACCGCTCGGCAATATTTGAAAACCAAACTGCAGCTTGTAACAATCAATACAGATCTTCTTCGTCCTTCCGAGCGCACCTTTTAATTCTTTCCCAGCGCAATTAAAAAATGAACGTTAACAAGTAGCCTCCATGCCCTCCCGTAAAGGTCGGCAATCCCTCGGCAGCAAATTAATCCCAATTAGCAAAGATATTTTGTCTCCCTCCGTCATTCCATTTTTGATTTACCAGGTTTTTTCTGGATGCAGACGGCAAATGTTAATGACTTACTTTGCTGGGAATTTATCCTGCTGTTCATTTCCCATTTGACAATTAGTTGCATCTCAGCAAGGCTTGGTAGCTTCAACTAATGAACTCGGGATCTCGTAGGAATAATTGTGGGTTCGGTAGGTTTTGTGGGTTTTTTTTATGATATCTGTAAAAATATAGGTTCTGGGGGGAAAAAAAGAACATTTCTGGAGGCCAGGAGGATTGATAATGCTCACATAAATGTTGTTGGTAATTTGTATTTTCCATTACTTAGCGGCCGAACGGCAAAATGGAGTCATCTATGGAGAACAGAAACAAATTCTAGTAGGTTCAGCACATTTTTGGTCTATGGCAGAGAAGCTCGGGATGGGAAATACACCTTGTTTTGCTCATTTTTCCTAAATTATTCTGATGGCACCGAGCTATTTCAGCATAAGAGCCGTGGTGGTGAATGGTTAGAGTGCAGTACTGCAGGCTACGTCTGCTGATCACCGGCTGCCAGCATTTGGCAGATTGAATCTCACCAGGCTCAAGGTTGACTCAGCCTTCCATCCTTCTGAGGTCAGTAAAATGAGGATCCAGATTGTTGGAGGCAATAGGGCTGACTCTGTAAACCGGTTAGAGAGGGCTAAAGCACTGTAAAGCAGTATAGAAGTGCTATTGCAATTCCTTCCTTCCTTCCTTCCTTCCTTCCTTCCTTCCTTCCTTCCTTCCTTCCTTCCTTCCTTCCTTCCTTCCTTCCTCTCTTATTCCCTTCCTCATTCTCCTTTCTCACAATGCAATGGTGAGAATGCAGTATTGCAGGCTAACTCTGCTCACAGTCAGGAGTTCAATCGTGATTGGCTCAAGGTTGACTCAGCCTTCCATCCTTCCGAGGTGGGTAAAATGAGGACCCAGATTGTTGGGGGCTGACTCTGTAAACCGCTTAGAGAAGGCTGTAAAAGCACTATGAAGCGGTATACAGGTCCAAGTGCTATTGATAGTGCCCTTCCTTCCTTCCTTCCTTCCTTCCTTCCTTCCTTCTTCCTTCCTTCCTTTCTTCCTTCCTTCCTCTCTTATTCCCTTTCTCATTCTCCTTTCTCACAGTGCAGTGGTGAGAATGCAGTATTGCAGGCTAACTCTGCCCACAGTCAGGAGTTCGATCGTGACTGGCTCAAGGTTGACTCAGCCTTCCGTCCTTCCGAGGTGGGTAAAATGAGGACCCAGGTTGTTGGGGGCAAGAGGCTGACTCTGTAAACCACTTAGAGAGGGCTGTAAAACACTGTGAAGCGGTATATAAGTGCTATTGCTATGATGATTTATCTATCAGTTGGCAAAAAAAAAAATTAGAATCTTTATGAATATTTCTCTTAGTTTGTTATAGTGGTTTACAGGTAGTCCTCAACTTACGACCACAACTGAACCCAAAATTTCTGTTGTTAAGGGAGACATTTGTTAACTGAGTTTTGCCCCGTTTTATGACCTTTTTTTGCCACAGTTTTTCTTATTTGAATTGAACAATAGAATTTTCTGGACAGCTTAACGTGTCTAGCAATAGGAACTACAATAGGAGAAATTCGTCTCAGAATTTCCTCAATACATTTTTGCATTAATTTTGAAATGCAAAATTAATTTGCATTAAGTAACGGGAGCTCACTCCATTATGTAGCGCTAAGGATTTGAACCGACAAACTGCCGATCTTTCTGATCAAGATGTATGTATGTATGTATGTATGTATGTATGTATGTATATATGTATGTGGATAGATATAGATGATGATAGATGATAGATGATAGATGATAGATGATAGATGATAGATATAGATATAGATATAGATATAGATATAGATATAGATATAGATATAGATATAGATATAGATATAGATATAGATATAGATATAGATATAGATATAGATATAGATATAGATATAGATATAGATATAGATATAGATATAGATATAGATATAGATATAGATATAGATATAGACATGTATTTATTGCTGGACCACATTCACACAACACCTTTAACTAGATCAGGAAACTGAGCTGGCTGAATTTGAAATAAGCAAAAAGCCAAGTTGGTACTCACGAGAAAGACGATGAAATTCGATTGCAGCTCGTGGCAAATGTTGCTTAGAGCAAAGAAGAAATCTGGGAAAAGAGTGCAGGAAACAGAAGATAGCCTCAAAGGACGCGCTCCAAGGAGAAGGCTTCATCTAAGGGAAGAAATGTCAGAAACACTCTTCTCCCTCTGCTGAGGTCATATCGAGCTCCAACATTGCAAAACTGACACCATGACAGTTCTGAAATATAAATGAAACTTCAAAGCAATTTTACCCATCAAGCAACTTAAGCTCCTGGGGTGCCCAGAAACAAGCGCCTTGACCTACTCAAGGCATAAAAAAAGCCTTCTGAGAAAATCCAAAGCCTTTGATAAAGGATAGGTTTAATTATGGTCCTCTCTCCCACAATCTCTGCTGTTCCAGCGTTGCCTACAATGGACAAAACTACTTGGAAAAGGATGCATTGGGTGCAGTGGTGGGTTTCAAAAATTGTTCGAACCTACTCTGTGGGTGTGGTCTCCTTTGTGGGAGTGGCTTGCCACCCATGTGACTGGATGGGAGTGGCTTGCCGCCCATGTGACCGGATATGAAGATGCCGATGACACTTGTCAGAACCACCTTAAATTACCTCACCCACAGCACTGGCATGCATAAGAATAGGATGTAAACTTGTTTTTTAAAAGGCATCTTTGGTTTGCGTTAAAACAACTTCAACACACGCAATGTTCTGATTGCACCACAAACGCAGTAGTCACCCTTACCTTCCACAGAGGCCCTGAGTTTTATAAATAGGAGCATGATAGTGTAGAATAATCATATCCAAGGACCAGTGGTGGGTTTCAAAAAAATTTGGAACCTCTTCTGTAGGTGTGGCCTGCTTTCCGGGTCCACTGGTGGAACCTCTTCTAACCAGTTCAGTAGATTTGACAAATCGATTCTACCGGTGCAAACTGGAAGGAACCCACTGCTGATTGGGTGAGATTTCAGTCCCCAATCTTGCCTGGCCTTGACAAAAACATATTGATTAAAATTAGGGGACTGGAGACTAAAACATACGATGAATGGTTGCAGGAACTGGGCATGGCTAGTCTAGTGAAGAGAAGAACCAGGGGAGACAGGAGAGCAGCCTTCCAATTTTTGAGGGGCTGCCAACAGCGGCGGGGGGGGGGGGAAACCTATTTTCCAAAGTACCTGAAGGCCAGAGGAGGAATAATGGATGAAAACTGAACAAGGAGAGATTCAATATAGAAATAAGGAGGAATTTTCTGATAGTGAGAACAATCAACCAATGGGACAGAAGCTGCCTTCGGAAGGTGTGAGAGCTTCATCACTGGTGGCTTTCAGGAAGAGATTGGAAACGGTGTAGGGTCTCCTGCTTGAGCGGGGGATTGGACTAGATGACCTATAAGGTCCCTTCCAACTCTGTTAATCCAATCTAAAAATAAAGGTTTGCTCCAGCAGGTCCTCAAGATTTTTCATAATTCTGATAACATTCTGAAGTTATCCACTGAGAATATACTACATCTTGCTGAAGATAGAAGAGGGGGGCCAACCTGTTCTCCAAAGCTTCTGAAGGCAGGACAAGATGCAATGGATGGAAACTTTGGAAGGAGAGAAGCAATCTAGAAATAGGGAGAAATTTCTGGACAGAACAATTGAGCAGTGGAACATCTTGCCTCCAGAAGTTGTAGGTGCTCCATCACTGGAGGTTTTAAAGAATCGGACAGCAACTTGTCTGAAATAGTATCCTGATTAAGCAGGACTAGAAGATATCTAAGGTCCCTTCCAACTCTATTATTCTGTTATTCCTTCTCCCCTTTTTCTACTTCACTTTCTGCTTGTCTTCTTACCAAAAAGCATCTTCTGGAAGGGAAAATAATTGAAAAGTTTTTCCTGACGTGCCAGAAAAGATGGGAAGCACCATTTTGCACGGTTCCACCACAAAACCGCGGTAGACTAAAGTGCGCTCGACGAAAGCGCGTACCTGACGTCATCACAGCGCGACGAAAACATCACACTGTGAGCGGTAAAGTTAAAATTAACGTGAAAACCTTACCCTAACCCCCCCAAACCTAACCCTAAACCTAACCCTAAACCTAACCCTTAACCTAACCCTAAACCTAACCCTAAACCTAACCCTAAACCTAACCCTAACCCTAAACCTAACGCTAACCCTTAACCTAACCCTAACCCTAACCCTAACCCTAACGCTTAATGTAACCCTAACCCTAACCCTTAACCTAACCCTAACCCTAACCCTAACCCTAAATCTAACCCTTACCTTTACGTGAATTGGCTTGCTTTAAAAGCGCTTTTTAAAGTGCCCTTTTTTCTCCGCGGTCGTATTTGTCGCGCTGCTGATGACGTCAGGTACGCGCTTTAATCGGGCGCGCTTTAGTGGACCGCGGTTTTGTCGTGCCACGTTTTGCACATCACACCCCCCCCCCACACACACACCTACAGTTTCAAATGGTCCAATCCATCGAGAATTAAATCACAGTGTTCATATAACAGTTGTGTATGAACAAATGAGCCAGTTGTTCTTTTCTTTTTTTCTCTTTTCATTGCAGGGTTGAGTAACATTGCTCTGATCAGGGAGGGAGGTGTTCGTGGTAAGCCATCTGGAGAGCTGAGGGAGGGCGAGATATTAAATAAATGATTTTGAAAATTTCAGGGTTCAGAGGGCCCTAGGGAATGGTGGCATTGATGCAACGATATCACTGAAGGAGCTGGGGGCTGAGCTTTTTGCAATTTTCTTTTTGGTTTATCTTGAAGGAAAACATATTCTATGCCTCATGCCCAACATTGCCAAAACTAATATCAGAGAAAAATATAGTATAGCCTTTTTTTGTCATTGTACATCTTGTATGCAACAAAATTGGTTAGGTATGTGTTTTTAGTTTGCATTCTATAATGTTATCTCAAGAGAGAAAAAATTCAGATGCACATATAAGGTGGCACTCCCCTCTGTCTCTCTCATTCTTGCTCTCTCCCTCTCCCTCCCTCTCTCCCTCTCTCCCTCCCTCCTTCTCTCCCCCTCTCCCTCCCTCCCTCTCCCGCTACCTCTCTCCCTCTCCCTCTCTCTCTCTCTCCCTCTCCATGGCTGAAGGAAGTATTGCTCAATCTCTTAGAATTTTTTTAAAAAAAATCCATTTGACAGCAGAATGTCTTTTTCTGAAAACCTGGCTTTATACTGACATGCAAAGCAGGAGAAAATGAACACCTCCTGCCACTGAAAACATGCAATCTCTCTTGCACCTCATAACAACAAAAGAAAACACAACAAAACTTTGTGTCAGAACAAAAATAGCAATTCTGATTTGGCTTTTACATTCATTTTTCTTCTCAGAAAGGAAGGGCAATTAAATTCCTGAGATAATTGCAGAAGCTATTTTCCTTCCTTCCTTCCTCTCTCCCTCCCTTCCTTCCTTCTTTCCTTTCTTCCTCTCACCCTTCCTTCCTTTCTCTCTCTCTCTCTTCGTTCTTTCCTTCTTTCCTTCTTTCCTTCTTTCCTTCTTTCCTTCTTTCCTTCTTTCCTTCTTTCCTTCTTTCCTTCTTTCCTTCCTTCCTTCCTCTTACCCTTCCTTCCTTCTTCCTTTTCCCTTCCTTCCTTCCTTCCTCTCACCCTTCGTTCATTTGATCCATCATTCTGTCCTTCCTTCCTTCCTTCCTTCCTTCCTTCCTTCCTTCCTTCCTTCCTTCCTTCCTTCCTTCCTTCTGCCTTGTCATTATCATCTAAACCATCATCCTTGGCAAATTGCTTAGTTTACAAGCACTGAGCAACTGAGACAGTAAGGATTTGCCACTTTGTTTACTATATGTAGCTGCTGCTTCATATTTAATAAATGCCTCCCGTTTAATTTTCTAACTACAAGATAGCACAATATTTTGTCGCAGAGCTTTGGAAGACAGCCATATAAGGGCAGGTGCCAGATGAGGTTGCATAACTCTGTATTAAGGCTCTGCTTGTTTAGCCAGGATTTATTCCATCAGCCACAATTGGCTGCATTCGGACAACACCAGAAGCCATCAGTTATAGTTCGAAATCATAATTGGCTGGGTTTGCACAACACGCTAACCCTCAGCCAGGCAAATCACATTACATCTTACAATGATCCATGAATCTATCCGCTGAAGTTTTTTTAGACATAGCTTGTGGTTTTGCCTGTTAGATAAAACAAAATGGATATCCAACATCTTCTTAAAAACTTCCAGTGTTGGAGTTTTCACAACTTCTGGAAGCAAGCTGTTCCACTGATTAATTGTTCTCACTGTCAGGAAATTCTGCCTTAGTTCTAAATTGCTCACCTTGATTAGTTTCCATCCATTGCTTCTTGCCCGGCCTTCAGCTGCTTTGGAGAACAGGTTGACTCCTTCTTCTTTGTGGCAAACCCTGAGATATTGGGACACTGCTATCATGTCTCCCCTAGTCCTTAGTTTAGACCTACCCAGTTCCAGCAACTGTTCTTCATATGTTTTAGCCTCCAGTCCCCTAATCATCTTTGTTGCCCTTCTCTGCACTCTTTCTAGAGTCTCCACATCTTTTCTACATTGTGGCGACCAAAACTGGATGCAGTATTCCAAGTGTGGCCTTACCAAGGCCTTATAAAATGGTATTAACACTTCAGGTGATCTTCATTCTATCCCTCTGTTTATGCAGCCTAGAACTGTGTTGGTTTTTTTTTTTTTTGACAGCTGCTGCACACTGCTGGCTCCTATTTAAATTTTTGTCCACTAGGACTCCAAGATCCCTTTCACAGTTAGCAATAGCAATAGCAGTTAGACTTATATACCGCTTCATAGGGCTTTCAGCCCTCTCTAAGCGGTTTACAGAGTCAGCATATCGCCCCCACAGTCTGGGTCCTCATTTCACCCACCTCAGAAGGATGGAAGGCTGAGTCAACCTTGAGCCGGTGAGATTAGAACCGCTGAACTGCAGATAGCAGTCAGCTGAAGTGGCCTGCAGTACTGCACTCTAACCACTGCGCCACCTCAGCTCCTTACTACTATTGAGCAAGGTACCACTTATACTGTACCCGTGCACTTCATTTTTCTTGCCTAAATGTAGAACCTTACTTTTTCCACCATTGAATTTCATTTTGTTAGATAAATATTCCTGACCAAAAGCCCATTCGGATTTAGTGGGATTATATCTATCTATCTATATCTATATCTATATCTATATCTATATCTATATCTATATCTATATCTATATCTATATCTATATCTATATCTATATCTATATCTATATCTATATCTATATCTATATCTATATCTATATCTATATCTATCTATCTATCTATCTATCTATCTATCTATCTATCTATCTATCTATCTATCATATATATATATATATACAGGGCGGGGCATAACCTTTTCCTAGGGGGTCACAGCAACACTTGTAATAACAACACAAATAATTCATACACCATTCGAAAGCCCATCAAAAACTGAGTTTATTTACACGATTTAATAGTCAGTATGACCACCATTAGCCCTTCGAACAGCATTCAAACGAGGTGGATAAGAACACAACAAATCTTCAAACAGTTCCGTTCGATTTTCCAGATTTTTCAACACAGTTTCCAAATTCATTCTCAAAGTTTCAACCGAATATCGATTTTGACCTTGCTCCTGAATCATCAGAGCTTCCACTTCATCCTTAATTATGGCCCCAATGTTCTCTGCCGGATTGAGATCTGGCGAATTTCCCGGCCAGACGTCATTGCCCCAAAATTCGACATTGTTGTTGCTCCAGCATTGCGAGCCTCTCGAAAGGCAATGCATTTTATTCTGTCAATGATCCTTTGTTCTTCCGAATCGAATTTTCCAGCCATTCTTAAAGCAAATTTAACATTTAATAGCTCATTCAATTCAGTTTTTTATGGGCTTTAAAATGAGGTGTCGCGGAAGTTGTAAACTGCTGTCGATCTTGCTGTGACCCCCTAGGAAAAGGTTATGCCCCGCCCTGTATGTATGTATGTATGTATGTATGTATGTATGTATGTGTATATATATATATATATATATATATATGTTTTTATTTGTGCTGATAAATAAATAAAGGAAGACTAGTATAGATCTATTTCAAGCTATTTAGCTCTCATCAGCTAGCCATATCCTTACTGGGATTCGAACCTGTTCGAATCCCAGTAAGGATATGGCTAGCTGATGAGAGCTAAATAGCTTGAAATAGATACAGGTTCGAATCCCAGTAAGGATATGGCTAGCTGATGAGAGCTAAATAGCTTGAAATAGATCTATACTAGTCTTCCTTTATTTATTTATCAGCACAAATAAAAACACAAATATAACAAAGGCAACAGTAAAAATATTGGGTTTCTGTCTGGATGGACTCTTGTGACGAGCCTAATGACAGAGAGTGGAAGTGTGACCTTCCTCCCACACTTGGGCATACCAGGGGTTGTGACTTTAAGTGTATATATATATATATATATATATATATATATATATATATATATATATATATATATATATATATATATATATATATATATATATATATATGAATGAAAAAACCATGCACTGTCAGAACTAATTACAGAAGCTTGTCAATCCATAATTCTGGCTACCTACAGATTGCTCAGAGACTAATCGCCTGCCCCTCTGGGATACCTGCCTCATCTCTATTCAGTAACCTTCTTCCCAGCCTTCACAATTTTCAAGACTTGAGTTCATTAGCAACATCAACCAATCCCTCGTATTCAGTGCATCAAGGTCCTTGCCCTAATTTGGAGCTAATGAGAATAAAATGAAGTAGAAAATGTACTGTTTTTTTTAGAGACATAACTTGAGGTAAAAGGGAAGGAGTGAGCAGGTAAAAAGGCCTCTCCTGCAGAATTACGCAGTTAGTGGGTGGTCGATATTTTGAGTTTAGAACCAGGGTTATGCATTTAATATCCTGCAGATATTTTGAACCTAGGGCTTCCTAATACTTCTTCATCATCATCTTTTAATGACCCCATAATCCCTCGCGGGGTGGAGTCGGGGTAACTGAATGGAGTTAGCAATAGCACTTAGACTTATATATCACTTTATAGTGCTTTGTAGCCCTCTCTAAGCAGTTTACAGAGTCAGCATCTTGCCCCCAACAATCTGGGTGCTCATTTATCCCACCTTGGAAGGACGGAAGGCTGAGGAAACCTTAGCAGAGTGTTTTAATGGCCCGATGCCTTTCCTGTCGCCAATGCAGAGTTTTGTTCAGCAGATATATTCTCATTGTGCCCAGAGAGAGAAATATCTGCCTCTACCTAGGATCAAACTCACAGCCTCCTGATTGCAAGGTGAGAGCTCCACCTCTAGGCCACCAGACCACTCATTGGGCTTCCATACTGCACAAATTCAGGTGACCATCAGAATTGAAGAGATAAAGAAAATTCTGTTTATTGCCCTCTAGGAGTTGTCTGTTTGCAACCCTACCACTAAACCCTTGCTGTTTGCCCCAAAAGATTGAGTTAATCCATGTTATCAATTTAAACAATCTGGATGCCACTTAGGCCTGTTTCAGATTGGACAAGTAGGATCATCTGAAATATTCAACAGTTCTGAATTTCAGCCATTGTTCATGCATTCTGCTTCTTGTGGTCATGAATACCTAACATGCTCAGTCCCCCCATGATCTTTGACACTTCTTTTCTTCATGATCTTTAATACTTCTACAAATCTTGGAGTTCTTTCAAAAACTAAGATGCCTCTCTATTTCAGAATGATATGGGATGCTAATATGTTTTTTGGTCATCCAACTCATATTCTTGCACATAAAAGTGCCAATAGATTTAAAAAAGGAAATATGGAAGGAAGGAAAGAAGGAAGGAAGGAAGGAAGGAAGGAGAGGTGGGAGGGAAGGAAGGGAGGAAAAGAAGGGAGGGAGGGAGGAAGGGAAAGAAGGAGAGATGGGAAGGAAGGAAAAGAAGGAAGGAAGGAAGGAAGGAAGGAGAGGTGAGAAGGAAGGGAGGGAGGAAAAGAAGGGAGGGAGGGAAGGAAGGAGAGATGGAAAGGAAGGAAAAGAAGGGAGGAAGGAAGGAAGAAAGAAAGAAAGAGAAAGAAAGAAAGAAAGAGGGAGGGAGGGAGGGAGGGAGGGAGAGAGGAGTCAACTCTAAAAGTTGACATTATGACAACAGTAACTTAATATTACACAATCTTGATTTCCCTTTATGTTGCTTTGGAAATCTTCTAATTGTACTTCTTGGGTCAAAACTCTACTCCGTAGGCAAATTTTTAAATGGGTCAATATTTGCAGATCACCCCATGCAGCTAAAAAAAATTAAAGTTGTACAAAGTCCAGACCATTAAGAACAATCTGTTTGACAGATTTATGACCATCTGGTTAGATAGCGGTAGCAGAAAGATGGGTTGACATCTAGCCTTTTAGAACTTCAAATCTGATACGTTGTCTTTGATCTATATGGCACTCAGGTACAGGACTCCTAATAAATTGTTGTGTTGCTGCTGTCCATGAAGACAACCTTATTCAAAAGTAGCGCATTACTTATGAGAAGTTACATGCGTTGTCCCCTTTGTCTGGACTTCAGCTGAGTTTGTATCCCTCACCATTTATTCTGCCGAGGGCTGGTTCATATCTCAGCTATCCATTCTTTGTCAGAGAAGGATTTCTCTGCAAATTGATGAGAGAGTGGGTGGGAATGCTAGGTGTGAGCCAGTGGAATGTTTATCTTCAAAAAGGTAATTCAGTCCAGGTGTTGAGCGATCTGGGAGAAAGTGACTCTGTCTTAATTAACTCATTGCTCATTAACTCATTCATTAACTCATTAAATCCAACTAGAGTCACTTTGTGTGAGATGGGTGCTCATTTGAATGTGAGAAACAAATCAATACAATAAGATAAATAAATTATAGCTGGAAAAGTATTGTTACCAGTGACGTGTGGTGAGGTTTATGGCTGGTGAGACAGCAATTTTTTTAGACTTATGGACTTCAACTCCCAGAATTCCACAGCCAGGCATGCTCAGTTCAGATTTAAAGTGACAGCATTTGTTTTTCTCCTTTGCTAAATAAGTTTCCTTCTTTCTTTTTCTTTTTCTTCTCCCTTCCTCTCCTTCCTTCCTCTCTCCCTTCCTCCCCCCTCTCTCAAACACACACACACAAACACACACACACACACACACACAAAGTTGCACCAGGAGGATGAAGTTTGAATTCCTCCCCCTCCCTCCACTCCATACATACCTTTTCCAGCTGTTTCAGAAAGGATTTCAACTCTGTTCTTGCCTGCCATCATGAAAAGAAAAAAAATGTAAAAGGAAAAAGGCAATAGCTGATGTCAGGCTGAGCTAGTTGCTGCCAGAGTCACCGTGGATGACTCTGCTTAACTGTTTAAAAAGGCCTCTAAAAAGCGCCATCTACAGGAGGAGGCAGGAGAATGACATGCCTCATCTAAGTCAGGAATTTTTCAGCTTTTAACCCTTGCTTAGCTCTGCTCGAGTGATCATAAAAAGTCAGACTAGATGAGGCACGTCGTTCTCTTTTTAGAGGTTTTTTTTAAACAGTTAAGCAGAGTCATCCATGGTGATTCTGACAGCAACTAGCTCAGCCTGACCTCAGCTCTTGCCTTTTTCCTTTTACATTTTTTTTTCATGATGACAGTGGTGAGGCTCTGCCTCTCCTGCCTCCCCTGACTGCACGTCCCTGATTGTTACAGTTTTCAAGATTCTGAGGGAGGGGTCAAATGCAGTCTCAAGTTCCATTTATTCTCATGTACCACCAATTTGCTTAAACTATTAGTAGTTCAGATTTTTGTAGAGAACTTAAGTTTGCAATAAGTCTTTATTCCCATTTGAACTGCCTGGGTTTTCTGATTTCCCTAGCGTTTGACAACTGTCTTGAAATTGGTGTTATTTTTGTTTCCTGCATTTTACTAGCTATGTAGGGCCTGACACTTCAGGAGTAAAACTCTGGAGATCCCTCCCAAGATGACAGGAGTCTCACGAGGCCGAAATAACTTGGATTTTGCTCATTGTAAACCTGTCCCCCTCAACCAGGAACCCAGACTAAGATAAGGCTAAGAAACCAGGAGTACTTTTAATGTAGCAGCTACAATAATAGAATCATGCAAATCTGAATGTTGTTGTGTGAACTTGGGGTGGGTTTTCTGAAATGTTTCCTCTAACTAGTTTCTTGGAATGGGGTCAAGCCCCGGTTATCTCATCGTTGTCTTGATAATGGTTATTCCTGCTGTCCTGCAAGGCCATTCCCTACCTCCAAAGAGGGAATAAGAGGAAGGCAGAGCATATCAGTGGCTAAATTCAATTAATCTCAAAATTGAACAAGAAGGCAGTTCAAATCTATTTGGAGTATTTGACCTATATTCTTACACTCCCCAGTGCTGCCCTGGACCTTCGTAGCTAGCAGCTTCCCAGTGTAAAGTAATCCTGAAATATAACTCAAATTATTAGGCAATCCCCTCAGGGAGGTGAAGTCTGCTTTTGGCCTTAAAACAACATGTACATAACTATAGTTATATGTGTCGAAGAATTAAATAAGCCATCAGCAAATAATGAATATCTTGATGGAGAAAAAACAACAGTCTGCTGAAAAAACATCAGTGGATTTAATAACAGTGCTCTTTACCTTTCTTTAGCTGCCAAGCACAAGGATGGCTTTTTTTCATGTTTGAACATTGTAGTTTGTCTTTTTTAAAATGCCTTCTAACATATTTAAAAGAGGGAGACATCATTTATTTGGTTTCTTAGAGGGAAAAAAATATAGAAAGCAGATGCAAATGAAGTAAAGTGAAATAGAGAATTGAATATACCATATTTTTGGACTATAAGATGTACCCCCCCCCCAAAAAAAAGGTGGGTGGAAATTTCTGTGCGTCTTATACATTGATGAAAGAAATGTCCTTCTGGGTTCGGCTCCAAGTGGGGGAAAAGACACTGGAGACATGGAGGCTGCTTGGAAAGATGGTTTATTGTTGGACAGGGCCACATGGCTTGAGCCCTGAACAGAAAAGGCGATCACATGCTTCAATGTTGGTGGAGAAGAAGAGAAGGGCTGAGGAAGGGGCTTGCTAGGCTTTTTATAACTTGTTCAGTCCCACCTCTCTGTTTCCTGTTCCTGTGTAAGAAATGTATTCTGATTGGTTGTCAGACTCCCATGGGGCCATGCAGGGGCAACTCTCTGGGTTGTGTTTTGAACCCAGGTTTAGTTGAGTTCTCAGATGCCATGTGGTCAGTTGAGTAAAGGGCCAATATTATCATGCCTTTACTCCCATCCCCCCTGGGGCTGCAGTGGAGAAAGTGATGTAAAAGGGACTAGCCTGGCCTTTTCAATGGCCCATTAACAGTGGGGATGGGCAGGAAGTTACAGGCAACTATTCTGTCTTTTAAAACATATTTCTTTCTTTTCACATCCGGAGAAATATTCTGCCTTTTCAATATTTCCTAGGATATTTCATTTTTCTGGGAGAGGGCTGGATGATAACTTCCCACAACACCAAATAAGGCCCTGGTTTTGGCCTCTTGAAACCTCCCCCCGCCCCTCACATTCCATTTACACCAAAAACAGGCTCTCTTTTTTTGCAAAAATGGGAAAATGCAGAGGATTCCGGAGACCTACACAGTGCTTCTGGAGGCTGGGGAAGGCAAAACCTGGATTCCTGGAGGCTAAAAACTATTTTTTTTTGTTGGTTTCCTCTTTGAAATCCAGGTGTGTCTTATACTCCAGTGCGTCTTATAGTCTGAAAAATACTCTATTTGTATTCTCTTTGCATCTCTTCGGCACAAAGATCGACACAATGATATTGTGATTTCACATCTCAGTAATGTTGCAGCTTTGTGTACAGGTCAATCTTTGGCACGGCGAACAAAGAAAACTGCCTGAAATTCTGGAGAGAGATCAATGTATTGAATCTCCCAATGAATTGATCTTCTTCTAGTCTTATCCCTGATAGATATATTGGGACTTCAACTCCCATATTTCTTTAGCTCAAGGAAAGCTTAGCCCTCATCAATTGTCACCAACTCTTTCAAGTTTCTCAGCCTTCCCTGGAGATACTGGAGAGTGAAAGTAGATCTTTAGATTTATTCCTTCCCCCAAGTATAAATGCCACTGGCACTCATCATATGACACTCAACAACAATAAGTAAAAGAGTAACCCTCCCAGGAGTTCCCTATACAGGTACTGTTTTAATAGTCCTCTCTTTCCACCCTTTGAGTGAGAACACATATCTCTAAAACAGAAAGGTCTACATGTTTGTTAAAATGCAACCCAAAATATTTTGAGAGACAAAAAAGCAACTGTCTACCAACCCACCCATGTTCTTTTGCTATTAGAATTAATGGTCTAGGGTTTAAAGTATGAGGGATTCCAACACATGCCCTAATTAAATCATGAGCCTCGAGCCAAGCTTCAAAAGAAATCCAGTTATTTATTAGGAGCAACATGTCGGCACGTACCCAAGTGAAGTCAACTCTGACCCCATGTATTTTATGGCCCATGTATGACTCTGTTTCCCCCTCCCCCTCAGAACATGTCATAAATCACATTCTCCAATGGAGCACTTTCATAGGCTGTAGAGATTATGCCCCTCTGGCTGTTGCAGGTAACCTGGGAGACAGCCTTGAGAAACATATGCATGGGATGTGCTTCTGGTTGTGGCTGCCATGCTGCCCCAACAGTCCCCCCCCCCCACTTACAAGCAACATGGTTATAGCCATAAGTGGGAAGATACCAGGAAGGAAGAGAAGAATAATAGTAATACAATCTTAGTAAATTATCTGACAGTGTTGTGAGAATTAGTTGTTAAGCAGAGTGATGGCATTTGGGAAAAACTATCCTTGTGTCTAGTTGTTCTGGTGTACAGTGCCCTATAGCATCCTTTTGAGGGTAGAAGTTGAAACAATTTATGTCCAGGATGTGAGGGGTCTGTAGATATTGTCACAGCCCTCTTTTTGACTCGTGCAACACACAGGTCCTCAGTGGAAGACAGGTTGGCTATAATGTTTTTTTCTGCAGATCTAATTATGCGTTGAAGTCTGTGTCTGTCTTGTTTGGTTGCAGAGCCAAACCAGACAGTTATGGAGGTGCAGATGACACACTGAATAATTCCCCTGTAGAACTGAATCAGCAGCTCTTTGGGCAGTTTAAGCTTTCTGAGTTGGCGCAGAAAGAACATTCTTTGTTGTGCTTTTTTGATGACGTTTTTGATGTTAGGTGTCCATTTTAGGTCTTGAGATATGACACAAATTAACACAAAGGTTATCTTCCGCCTTCCTCTACTATTCATCTACATCATCTGCACCTACATCTAAGGTTATTAGGACTCTCACAAACTTCAATGTGGTCAGAGTTCCTGATTTCCAGTCGCCAGTGACCAATATATCCGTCCACCTTCAGCTTTTGAGAAGCTGAGCGAAAGCTTCTTCTTCTTCTTCTTCTTCTTCTTCTTCTTCTTCTTCTTCTTCTTCTTCTTCTTCTTCTTCTTCTTCTTCTTCTTCTTCTTCTTCTTCCTCCTCCTCCTCCTCCTCCTCCTCCTCCTTCCTCCTCCTCCTCCTCTTCTTCTTCTTCCTCCTCCTCCTCCTCCTCCTCCTCCTCTTCTTCTTCTTCTTCCTCCTCCTCCTCCTCCTTCTCCCTCTCCTCCTCATCTGTCTTCTTTTTCTTTCTTCTTCTTCTTCTCTTCTTCTTCCTCCTCCTCCCTCCCTCCTCCTTATTCTTCCTCCTCCTCCTCCTCTTCTTCTTCCTCCTCCTCCCTCCTCCTCCTCCTCTGTGCTTCTTCTTCCTCTCCTCCCCTCCTTCTCCTCCTCTCCCTCCTCATCCTTCTGCTTTTTTTGTTTCTTCCTTCTTTCTTCTCTCTTCTCATCCTCCCCTCCCCTTCTTCTTATTCCTTCCTCCTCCCTCCTCCTCATCTTCTTATTCTTCCTCTCCTCATCCTCCTCCTCATCCTCATCTTCTTCTTCTTCCTCTCCTCGTCTTCTTCCTCTTTTTCTTCTCCTCTTCTTCCTCACCTCTCCCCTCCTTCTTCGTCTTCTTCTTCTTCTTCTTCTCTTTTTCTTCTTCTTCTCTTCTCTCCTCCTTCTCTCTTTCTCTTTCTCCTCCTCCTCCTCCTCTCCTCCTCTTCTTCTTCTTTTCTTCTCCTCCTCCCCTCCTCCTCCTCTCTCCTCCTCTCCTCATCTTCTTCTTTTTCTTTTTCTTTCCTTCTTCTGCTCCTCCTCCTCTTCCTCCTCCTTTCTTCTTCTTCTTCTTCTTCTTCTTCTCCTCCTCCTCCTCCTTCCTTCCTCCCTTCCTCTCCTCTTCTTCTTCTCCTCCTCCTCCTCCTTCTCCTCCTCCTTCTCCTCATCTCTTCTTCTTCTTCCTCTTCTCCCTCCTCCTCCTCCTCCTCCTCCTCCTCCTCCTCCTCCTACTATTCTTCTTCTTCTTCTTCTTCTTCTTCTTCTTCTTCTTCTTCTTCTTCTTCTTCTTCTATTGAAGAAATAAGCATTCGGGGAAAAGGAGAAGATTGACAGACAAGGCTCTGAAAGGGCTGGATTAGCCTTAGCAGGTATCTGCAGTGCCGAGCCGCCTTTCTCACAATTGTATCACACCGGAATCTTTTGTTTGAAAGAATGTGGCTGAACCTGGACAAGGAATTGTTCTGCCCCTCTCCCTATCTGAGCAATGGAAGAGAGTTAACAGATGTAGCACTTGACAGAGGAAGATGACAGCAATGAAGGGTGGATCTGATTTGCTCAAGGTATAAATGGCCTTTTGCTAACAAGTTCCCTGACAAGCATGGTCTATCATTTAGAAGACGGGGCTGCGAGGTCACCTCCTACTTAGCTGTTGAAAGCAAGGGTTTTATAGTCTGCCGGCTTACTAATCTGTTGGTATCTTCAGTAGCATTCAGCACAAAAGTTCTTGCTTTGTTTGAATCTTCGATTGTTAGCGTACCTTTCTTGTTACGTTTCTTGGGAACCCTGATTCAACAGTGCAATTGTCCAAGTGTGAAATGAAAACTACCGCACTCAGGTGGAAAATGTCATTAGTCTTTTCTGACAGTCTTAAAGGTTTTTTCCCCCTCCCCCTCACCTTGCATCTCGGCTTGTAAATTTCATCATGGTTTTTCAGGCAATTCTGTATCTTGAAGTTGGGTTATCTGGGGATTTTGAGGAAATGATCGTTCTGACCAGTCCCAGGATGACTGAGACATGATATATCACCATGCAACGTAATTTTTATGGGGTCCATTCAACTCAGAGGTGGGTTCCTACCAGTTCTCCCCTATTCGGCAGAGCCGGTTCGTCAAATCTACCGAATCGCTTAGAAGAGGTTCCACCAGTGGACCCGGAAAGCAGGCCACACCTACAGAAGAGGGTCCAACATTTTTGAAACCCACCACTGGTCCTTGGATATGATTATTCTACACTGTCATGCTCCTATTTATAAAACTCAGTGCCTCTGTGAAAGGTAAGGATGACTACTGCATTTGTGGTGCAATCAGAACATTGCGTGTTGTTGAAGTTGTTTTAACGCAAACCAAGATGCCTTTAAAAAATAAGTTTACATCATATTCTTATGCATGCCAGTGCTGTGTATGAGGTAATTTAAGGTGGTTCTGACAAGTGTCGTCGGCATCTTCATATCCGGTCACATGGGTGGCAAGCCACTCCCACCAAAGGATGGCCACACCCACAGAGTAGGTTCGAACAATTTTTGAAACCCACCACTGATTCAAATCCAATACAAGGGATTCATCAGCATCTCTGGTCCTTCTGGCCACAAATAGGCAGTAGGGCAGTGGTGAAATTCATTTTTTTTAATTGAGAATTTTGAAAAAAAAGAACTTTTACAAATATTTACTTCCCTCCCCCCTCTCCCCCCCCAACCCCCCCAACCTCCTCCCCCCCCCCAACTTCCCAGAACCAATACAGGGTATTAATTTTTAACAAAAGCTTTCTAAAATAAACTTTAAAAAAAGTTAATATCATCTTTCATTTGAGCTTTAAACTCCTCCTTGCTAGGCTGAAATTCATTTTTTTTTTTTTACTACCAGTTCTGTGATCGTGACGTGGTGGGCGTGGCAGGGGACAGGATGCTACAAAATCCCCATCCCAACCCAACTCTGGGGTCAGCCAGAGACAGTACTTGCCAGTTCTCCAGACTACTCAAATTCCTTCTACCAGTTCCGCAGAACCTGTCAGAACCTGCTGAATTTCACCCCTGCAGTAAGGGGTAAGTGGAGAGTAAAGAATTGATCCTAATTCTCCTTTTTTTAAATCTATCACTGCCCCTGTGTTGTGCTTAAGAGATTGCTAAATCCAGGTCATTTCCTTCTGTCTTTCTTGCAAAACACACATGAACAGAGCCCATGCTTTCTCTTGACTTTGGTCTGAGGAAGATGCAGACAGATAGATTCCAATCTTTAACTATGCCTGGAATGCGTGTCTTCTAAATAAATATCATTATAGTTGCATGAATTGCTTCATAATCATTGCTTAGATCCAGTTCCTGAGGTCACAAGCACACTTCATCCCAGTTGCTCTGCAACCTAAATAAACATGCAGATGGGTCTATTGTTCTCAGAATTGGCCTTGAATCATCTCGGTAGCTGTATCTCTTCAGCATTACAAGACTGTCTCATTATTCATTCTCTTTGTGTGTGTCTCTGTCTCTTTTCTCTCTCTTCTCTGCCTCTCTCTGTATCTCTCTGTCTTTCTGTCTCTCTCCCCCCTCTGTCTGTCTGTCTGTCTGTCTCTCTCTCTCTCTGTGTCTCTTCTTCTTTCTTCCATCTCTAACTTCTTCCAACCACCCCCGCTAGTTCTTAGCACTTCTCACCCGTCAATGGTTCTCCCTCTGTGAAAACCCCTTGGTTGAAATGTGTTTGAATATTAGTGGCTTGGGTTGGTAGTTTAGGCTGGTAGTTTGAGCTCCAAGCTCAGCCATTGGCTGCAAATGTGTCAACCGTCATTTGAGGAGACATTGTCAGGCACTGCCGATGTCTCTTGAATGGTGTCAAAATGTTTTGCAACCAATTTGTCAAGCTCGGAGCTCAAACCCAACAGCCTAAAAACCCCTTGGTTCTTTCCCCGGAATTATCACTGACAAGGTTATCACTGGCCCAATGTATGATTTTTTTTTTCAGCATAGGACTACCCTGTCCTTGAATGGCTGGGTGGACTGGACATTATTTGAAATACTCCATGTATTTGCCGTATGCTAAATAAATAAATGAGGGATGCGGGGGCCTCAGTGGCTAAGACACTAGGCTTGTCAATCAGAAAGTTGGCAGTTCAGTGGTTTGAATCCCTAGCACCGTGTAACAGAGTGAGCTCCCGTTACTTGTCCGAGCTTCTGCCATCCCAGCAGTTCGAAAGCACGTAAAAAATGCAAGTAGAAAAATAGGAACCACCTTTGGTGGGAAGGTAACAGTGTTCCATGCGCCTTTGGTGTTTAGTCATGCTGGCCACAGGACCACAGAGACGTCTTTGGATAGCGCTGGCTCTTTGTCTTAGAAACGGAGATGAGCACAGCCCCCTAGAGTCAGGAACGACTAGCACGCATGTGCGAGGGAATCTTTACCTTAAATAAATAAATAAACTGGCAAGTATCGTTTAGATATTATGGTCTCTCTTGATTCCCCTGAATCAGAGGCTGAAGAAGCAGACTAGGCAGATTCTCCACGTCAAGTGCCAGCAGGCAATCAGATACCTACAGCAGCTTCAAGAGACAATGGAAGTAAAATCCAATTCAGGTAATAATAGAAGGCCAGCATCTGGTGGGGCACCAAGCCTAATTACATGATGAGAGCTCTGAAGGCCTGAGTAAAACTGATTATGTCGCCTTGAGAGAAGACAAGCAGCGCCCCTAATCAAAGCATTCCAGCTTGAGGCTACGTAAGAGCCATCTCCAAGCCTCTGAAAACTCCGGCCTTCTGTTGCTTCTCCTGCTGGCTCTGCCTTCAAATCCTAGGCTTGACATTTTGGTGGCTCATGATGGTGAGCTACCCAAATGGCTCTGATGCTTGAGCCCTGAACTATCGTAGACAATGCGTGTGGCTCTGCTTATGCCTTTTGCTCCAGTTAACCCCTTATAGCAGTGTCAGGGTTCCAAATAGCATCCTCAATCCAATAAGAGTCGAGGCTGAAATTGCCCAGCCCAGCGCTGTGTACCCCAAGGTACATAGCACTAAATCTATGGGCAAATCAAGGAGTTCGGGATGCAAAGGATCCAGGTAATTAGTCCAGAAAGCTAGAAAGAATGCAAGGACTTTTGGGATGTTCAAACGTCGAGAGTCAACACTTTGGAAACTCAGCGTTTGTTCCCGACAAATGCCCCTCCCCATAGAGTCTCCTTAAGTCTCATTCCCCAGGTGTGCCTTGTGAAGATGGGCAGGGCACTCTTCTCCCAAGTAGCCTGCTCGGTCTCTGCTCTTCTTGCCTTTTCTCCACTCTCCGTGCTCTCAGATCAGGAGGGGGTGGTCCTTGCTGCTCAACCTGAGCTCTGTCTCTCATGTTCATCCTGCCCATGTTCCTCCCTGTTCTACAAGCTGTCCTAATCCTGAAAGACCATGGCTTGACTGGCCCTGCACTTCCCCATTTTCCCAAGCCAATGAAGTCTCCTCCTCAATCTCTGTCAGCTCAGGTTCCAGTTCATCTTCCCCCACAGATTTCAGGCTCCTATGGGGGCCATGACACCTTCCTTCCTGCTACTTCCTCCTTCTCCTTCTCCTCCTCCTCCCTCCTCCCCCCCTCCCTTCCCCTCTTCTTCTCCTCTCCTCCCCTCTTTCTTCTCTTCTTCTTCTTCTTCTTCTTCTTCTTCTTCTTCTTCTTCTTCTTCTTCTTCATTCTACTCCTCCTCCTCTTCTTCTTCTTCTTCTCTCCTCCTCCTCTTCTTCTTCTCTCCTCACCTCTTCTTTTTTTCTTCTTCTTCTTCTCCTCTCCTCCTCCTCCTCCTCTTCTTCTCCTTCTCCTTCTCCTTCTCATTCTCCTTCTCCTTCTTCCCCCCCCTCCTCCTCCTCCTCCTCCTCAATACTGAAATACACAGACAAATTCCGGGAATTTTAATGTAGTAACTGTTGCCTTGGGAGGAATTTCTTCCAAAGCCCTTCTGCGTTTCACAGTCATTCCCTTCCCATCTATGTTCAACCTTGATAGCCTTCCATAAAGTGGTGGCCAGATTTCCACAGCACCTCCTGTGAATGACACCTGTGTGGCAGATGGTGTTAAAATGACTTAGTATATTTTTTTTCCTTGATCCAATATCTCAGCTGTCAGACACTGATAACTCCAGACTTCTACCTTCTGGTATTAAAAACTGCTCTCCGTGAACTAAGCTTCTTGCAGAGAATTTGCTTGCAGACAAAAATGATGAAGAAGACTCAAAGACTGTGGACTTCATGACCCCATTGTCCCCCCCTTTTTTTGCCCCAGAACACCATATTTGAAATAAAGATTTTTTATTTTATTGCCATTCCCATTATCTGAGTTTAATTAAAGTCAAAATTTATTAGGCAGTGGGTTTTTAGCTGGGTTTTTTTTTTGTTCTGCTAATATTATTGTTCTTTTTCTAGCCTGCAGAATCTTTGTAACACCTTTCTTGTTGGCATCTACAGATTTTCTAAACTTGCCTCCCCCCCAGTGAAAAGAATCAAAAGCCAGATATTCAGATTGCAAAAACAAGAAGTGATTATTTTAAAGGGAGACAATGAAAAGGAGTTGTTCAAGGACTTGGAAGAGAAAATCTGCACCTGGCTGAACTTTCTAGAAAATTGAGATCATTCATTTCTACTTATCATCATTATTTTTTTAAAAAAATACCAAATGCATAGGTTCATGGATGCATTTTTGTTCTTCCCGTTCCCTTCAGCTTTTATTTTTCTCTTTCCCTTTTGTCTTCTCCTGGATGCCAGATGTTTAGACTCTACATTCCTCAGGCAGCATCTTCTCTTGTGTTTTGCAAACCTGTGAATGGGTAGAAAATAGACCAGTCTAGTAATAGACCATGGATACTTTGTGAAATATCAGGGAGGTTTTCTGTGTTCCTGTATTTAATAAAGCAGCAACCGAAAAGCTTTCTGGATTACAAATTAGTTTGCTCGCTCGCTCTCATGTTGGAAGCACTGAGGTGCTTTTGGGTTGAAGGATTAGATCAGGGCAGACGTGGTATTCAGGCAGCTCTCACCGGTTCTGGCAAACCGATAGCGGAAATTTTGAGTAGTCAGAGAACTGGCAAATACCACCTCTGGCTGGCCCGCCCCATCTATTCGCTGCCTCCCGAAGTCCAGCTGATTAGATAGGTCTTCTTTTGTTGCCCTGCACAGGAGAATGGAGCTGGAAAGCAGGTTAGGTGGGGGGGGGAGAGATATGGATTTGCAGTATCCTTCCCTCAGGTGTGAGGAGGGAATAGGGATTTTGCAGTAACCTTCCCCTGCCATGCCCACCAAGCCACGCCCCACGCCATGCCTACAGAACAGTAGTAAAAATTGAATCCCACCACTGATCAGGGGTATCAAATTCAATTTCTATTGAGGGTATCATCACAGTTGCGTTTGACTTTGGGGACCAGGTGGGTATGGCCAGCTTGACATCACATCACTCATGTCAAGGGTGCCTTGGTGGGGGGTGGGTCTGGGGAAGCCATTGTCTCCTAAGGAGGAAGGCAAGACCAGGGGAGAGCGCCAACCTTTGTCTCCAGAGGAGCCTCTTCATTCCTCTGAGGCCAAATGGAGGACCACGGATGGTGGCACAGGCTGTCCAGAGCCCTAGAGAGTGGAGGGCAAGCACCCAGCCCAGCCCTCAAGCTCCCAGGGCACCAGGACTTAATGGAGTCCCAAGCTCCATCTATCTATCTACTACATGGAAAATAAATATATATAGTTAAAAGATAAAACCAACAGCAAAATTACACAATTTGATTGACTTGAATTACAGAAAAAATGGCAGCCAACCTTAGAACGATCAGTCCATACTTTAGATAGGGCCAGTCCCCTGTTAAGGAAAAGTTGTCCATCCATAATTATGACACATACTGAAAAGTCTCTCTGGGGAATAGAATAGAATAATAGAGTTAGAAGGAACCTTGGAGGTCCTCTAGTCCAACCACCTGCTTAGGCAGGAAACCCCTACACCACTTCAGATAAATGGTTATCCAACATCTTCTTAAAAATTTCCAGTGTTGGAGTATTCACAACTTCTGGAGGCAAGTTGTTCTACTGATTAATTGTTTAAACTGTCAGGAAATTTCTCCTTAGTTCTAGGTTGCTTCTCTCCTTGATTAGTTTCCACCCATTGCTTCTTGTCCTGCCCTCAGGTGCTTTGGAAAATAGCTTGACTCCCTCTTCTTTGGGGCAGCCCCTGAGATATTGGAACACTGCTATCATGTTTCCCCTGGTCCTTCTTTTCTATTAAACTAAACATACCCAATTCCTGCAACCGTTCTTTATATGTTTTGGCCTCCTGTCCCCTAATCATCTTTGTTGCACTTCTCTGCACTCCTTCTAGAGTCTCCACATCTTTTCTACATTGTGGTGACCACAACTGGATACATTATTCCAAGTGTGGCCTTACCAAGACATTATAAAGTGGAATAAACCCTTCACGGGATGTTGATTCTATCCCTCTGTTTATGTAGCCTAGAATTGTGTTGGCTTTTTGGGCCCTGTTGACTCCCTCTTCTTTGTGGCATCCCCTGAGATATTGGGACACAGCTATCATGTCACCCTTGGTCCTTCTTTTCATAAACTAGACGTACCCAGTTCCTGCAACCATTTTTCATACTGTTTTAGTCTCCAGTACCTATTTGTCCATTCTGTCTACGTCTAATGTATTGGGGTAGATCATTGCCTCAGTAGTGGATAACCACCACTGGGATTTCCATAATGTTCTTCATATGTTTTAGATCTCTTGTGTTCCTTTAAAGACTGTTGTATTCTGTTCTGGTAAACTCCAGATCATTTCTGTTTAATCCACTAACCTAGATTTGTAGCCCACTTTAGATGAGGGCCCTCCTTTCTGCATTACAGATACCATCCACATATGCCTACAGAAGAACAGTTCCCTTTTCGGATGACAGCCTGGAGGGATTGTTATTTGTTAAGAGCCTGCGTTGTGCATAGCAAAATATGTGTGCTGCTGGAAGAAAAATAAGAAGGAGTGTGCTAAATTTATCTGACTTATCCTCAACCCCCGCTGCATCGGAGATGCCTCTCTCTTCGTCTCCAAAATATTCCCTTAAACATTAGTCATGGAGATGAAGTTGAGCAGAAAAGCTCGAAAATTACTTTGAGCTACAAAATTATTGTGATTGTTGCTTGGAGGGAAGGGAAGGCAGCTGGAATGACACAATCTGTATTCATTTGGTTGCTTCTCTATAACTCCATTTTTTAAAAAAGACAATCCAAAGTTAAAATGGGTGGCTTGCTACTCTGCTTTACGACTCTGTTGTGATAAAGGCAGTGGTGGGTTTCAAATTTTTTTAGAACCTCTTCTGTAGCTGGGCCTGCTTTGTGGGAGTAGCTTGCAGGCCATGTGACCAGGTGGGAGTGGCTTGTCAGCCATCTGACCTGCGTGGGTGTGGCCATCTTGTAAATTGTAGTGAAACTCGCTTAACAACGCTCTTGCTTAGCAACCAAATGTTGGCTCAGAAACTCTGGCATTGAAGTGTGCGAGTCTTAAGCTATCAAGTTGCAAGACCCTTGCACCCCTAACCCTTTAGAAAAAAAACCCCAGAGGTGTTGAAACTTGACAGCTTTAAGACTTGTGGACTTCAACTCCCAGAATTCCTCCTCTCACTCTTCATCTTGATGATGTGCACATGGGCAGGGGGAGGGAGCTGGAACCGGTCTAAACGGCACTGTAGATTTGTGGAACTTCTTCTATAGAAGAGGCTAGAACTGGCAGGAAACTCACCCCTGGATAAAGGGAACTTTCTTAGGGGACACCTTTAAGTGCTTTTTTCGAGAGAATTCTGCAGTGGATTAAATCTATTGTTGGGGAAATGCCAACCACGCAAGGAGGAAGGATCAAGTGGGAGATTAGTCTTGAATCTTTGTGCAGCTGCAAGAGGCATAAGTTTGACTCACCTCTAAGTTCCATCAGACCTTCTGTGCTTGTTCCCAAGAGAAAGCACAGCAGTCTGGGTGATTCCTGTACTATAGGTAGAACCGAATAAAGTAGTCAACTTGAGTCCTTCATACATGCATCTGATTGCTTGCAACTAACAACGACTGACAATGAGTGGAACTACCTGCAATGCGCTCTCTACATGGGGCAGCCCTTGAAGAGCATCGGAGACTTCAACTTATCCAGAATGCCAGCCGCGCGAGCAATTGTGGGGGTGCCCGATACACCATGTTACACCTATCCTCCGTGAGCTGCACTGGCTTCCAATCGGTCTCCGGATATGCTTCAAGGTGCTAGTTATTACTTATATAAGCCCTTCAGGTATTGGACCTGGGTACTTGAGAGGACGCCTGCTGCCAATTACCTCCCAAAGACCCATTAGATCACACAGGGTCGGCCTCCTCTGGGTTCCATCCACCAGCCAATGCCATCTGGCTACGACCCCGGGGGAGGGCCTTCTCTGTTGCAGTCCGGCCCTTTGGATACGAACTCCCCCGCGGAGATTCGGACCCTCACCTCTCTCCTGGCCTTCCGAAAAGCTGTTAAAACCTGGCTGTGTTGGCAGGCCTGGGGTTGATGAGCTCCCTTCCCCTCTCGACAGGTGTGGTTGTTGGTTATTTTAAATGCCTGTTTTGTATTTGTATGTTCCCTTTCCCGTTTGAGTTGTTCGCCACCCTGAGTCCCTATTGGGAATAGGGCAGCATATAAGTAAAATAAAACTTCAAACTTCAAACTATAAGAAAGGCTGAACACAAAAGAATTGAGGCCCTTGAACTATGATGCTAGAGAAGTCCCTTAGACTGCTAGGTTATCAATTGCATCTTAGCCACTGAACCACTGAGAGAACTTTACTATCTGTTAAATTACTACCTAGGTTGGACAATCTAATCAATCCAGAATCTATCACTAGATCCTTTAAGAAGAAAAAAAAACATCAACTCATCCCCAGAAAGTCATGGAAGAAAATGCTATTACATTCAGCTGCATGGAATGTAGATATTGTGGTGCATAATTTATGCATATTATAATAGACTTTGTTCAGAATATTTGGGATTCTCGACATTCAAAGAAGTTGAAATTACTGTGATAAATCACTCATGTTCCATAAACAAGGGCCTTTGGAGATAGATCTTTTATGAAAGACTAATTATCTTCCCTAGCTGGAATTTGAGCATACAATGGGGGGAGGAGTGGAGCAGAGTGTGCATGCATGTGTCTATGTGTACACAAAACCCCATGCATACAAATGGGATTGTGGGATCTGCAAGATAATGAGATTAAACTCCTAATCAGGATTTTCCACTTCCTTCGGTCCTTCGCTTTGAATGTAGATGAGCACCACCCCCCTAGATTCGGGAACAACGTAGTAGTTGGCAGAAGTTGAGACAAGTAACGGGAGCTCACTCCATTATGCAGTGCTAGGGATTCGAACCTAGCAGTGCTAGGGATTCGAACAATCTAGTAGTTGGCAGAAGTTGGGACAAGTAACGGGAGCTCACTCCATTATGCAGTGCTAGGGATTCGAACCTAGCAGTGCTAGGGATTCGAACAATCTAGTAATTGGCAGAAGTTGGGACAAGTAACGGGGAGCTCACTCCATTATGCAGTGCTAGGGATTCGAACCACTGAACTGCCGACCTTTCTGATCGACAAGCTCAGCGTCTTAGCCACTGAGCCACCACAACCCTTGTATCCTATGGAGGACAGTAAAATTTCACATTGGTGTTTCCAAAAGAAGACCGGGTTCTTTTCGAAGTCAGCCAACTATTTTTTTCCCCTCACAAAATACTTTCAGCATCTATTCAGAAAAGGAATTTCATTCAAGCCACTATCTTGATTTTCCACAACCAGGAGAACTTCAGGAGGCAAAGTGGAAAACTGCACTCCAGAAATGAAAGGGCAGATTTTTTAAAGTCGAGCCTCTGCAGGAATCCATCAATACGTGAATTCTTTCAAATCAGTCTTTGGTTGTCTCATTACGGCCTTAATATATTGGATTGGGGAACTGGAAGCTGAGAAAGCCACCGGGCTCTGCAGGGTCACCGGGAGGATAAGTGAAGAATGGCAGAAAACTCTGACCTCATGCTGTTAGCTTTCTACAGGTTGTTGCCTGACATTAATCGAGAGTTACCAGAGACGGATGAGCGTGGAAGGAGATTTAAAGTCCAACACGCTAATGCCGGAACTGGAAGCTTTTGGATTGAATTAGGATCGGGAGGGATCCAGGATGTTCAGCAGCTGCAAATCCTAAGCTCCCTTACTACAGAATGGGGAGAGGAAAGAGACAGGATCACCTGTGTTTTACAGCAAGCCAAAAGCCAAACCGACAGCACCAGAGAGGATGTCATGTTATTGCTCTGAGCTAGGCTTCCCCAAAACTCACGAAGCAGAGTCCTGGTCTCGACAAAAAACCTTTTAAAATGAATGTGAATTCCTCTCATTCACATTCAGCCAAGGCCTGGCAAACAGTATTCAAGGATATTATGATTACAGACCTCATCTATTTTGGAAAGCTGCCATGTAAATATTTTCCAAATGTGGTGCTGTGCAAGGAAAGACTCTGGGCACAGAGTCTCTTGAGATTCACGGACAGATCTTCACACTCCTGAAATGAACAGTCCAGTTGCCTTTTGAAAAAAAGCACCTTTGAGACAAACCATGATCCGGATGACTGAGACTCTCCATAGATGGGATAGGAAGATGTTTTGCAACAGAAGAAAAGAGCTGGGAAATGGTATAACACAAAACGATTAAAAAACATAGGGAAGGCGGCACCTAATCCTTGGCCAAGCTTGAGTCTAGAAGGAAAATGCATTGGGGCCTCTGAGAATTTGGAGGGATCGGATGGAGGCTGTGATGACATAACCAGAGCATGGGGCTTTGGGGTTATGTGTTTCCTTGTGGGGGGGGGGGGAGAGGGATTCAGATGAAGAAGTGAACTCAGTGCAGTAAGAACCACAGGCTGCACAACTGAACGAACCTTTGGCTTGATCTAAACGTGTCGGAAGAAAATAACTCTCCTGAAAATTGCCAGCTTAGCAATCGCCGACAAAAATTTCAGGGCTATAATTTGTGGACTGGAAAATTGGATTGGATCTGTTCGTGCCCCTGGGGTGTGATCTGTTCCACTTCAGTGCTAAAATCTGATAGGAGAGCATTCCTGAACATTAGCCCAGGCTTGAAAAGTTGGAATTCAAGCCTGTTCTGTTGCAACATATTGAGTACTCAGGGAAGAAGATTCCTAACCTCTATTCACTAACTACTTATCTTTGGAACAAATAGCGATTTTATTTCACGATCCAAGAGATAGCAGCCCTTTAAATATTGGGGGGGAAAAAATGGGCCCTCTCTTTTGAACGTTTTTAATTTGCTGCTGCATTTCTCTGTAGCTTTTCATATAGATATTGTCAGGGTTCCAAATAACATCCAAAATTAATCAGAGTCCACGGCAAAGTATTGCTCAGAGTTCCAATTTATTAAGAGAGTCATGTGGCACATCTGGAAAAACCCGAATCTGAGTTTCCTGAGTTTTCTCCACTTAGTTGAAAGTCGTGATCTTGCCCCCACACCCACAAGCCCATCCCATGGTCTCAATCTCCCACTGCCATGCTGGCAGCTTCCACCCATCCAGTTCCAGTCAGGTGCAGAGGTGCGCAGATAAAGGATGACCTTGGATTCTAGAAAGGAACCGTTTTATTTTGACAACATCACATTCTACTCCTTACTATCCCCCCTCCCAATTCCCCACTAATGAAACAGCATAGTGGAAGAGAACATTAGTGTGGCAGGCCAAGATCCAGAAGGAACATGACTGCAGGCCTGACAGATATATAGAGAGTGAAATTTCAATGTCTATATCAGGAAGGGTCAGGAATCCACGGCTCCGGAGCTGCACGTGGTCCTTTCATCTCTCTGCTGCAGCTCCCTGTCGCTCAAATATGGTCACAATTGCCAATGTGCAACACTCTCCGATTTATTGAGCTTTTTCGACCCCTGGTAAGCCAACCGTGGATAAATCCAAGAAAAGAAAAGTTCCAGAAGAAAACAGAACCTTTAATTCAATTAACATATGCTAGTTTTCTGGGCCACTCAGGAAATAGTCAGGCACCGGAAAGGTTTTGTGGCTCCTGGTGTTTTCTTTTTCTATGGGAAATGGGTCCAAATGGCTCTTTGAGTGTTTAAAGTTGCCGACTCCTGGTCTATATAAACAGTGTGTTGTCTGGGTATATTTATTTTGAGTAATCATCATCATCATCATCCTCATCATCATCATCATCATAATAGCATTTATAACATTAGTAGTTATCATATAGTAACAATGATGTCTCATCGTAACATTGATAATAAAAATATAGTGACAATAATACTTATCCATTTAGTAAACCATTTTTACAACATTAGTCATTTTGCTGTGTTTTTTTAAGTCTAATTTCTGTTTCTGCTTGATAACCATTGATAGAACGAATCCCATATTAAGAAATCTTCATTCTCTGTGGCTTTTTCATTCTCCTCCTCCAAGCTTAGTTACAAGCACTTGGATGCAGTCACTCTGCTAACAAACTAATTCCCACAAACACTGTCAAATTATTTACTGTATTACTATTATTCTTCTCATCCTTCCTACTACCTATTTCTTCCCACTTATGACTATAACAATGTTGCTTGTATCTTTAAAGTTTATATTGTTTTATTGCTTCCTAGTATGATTTGATTGCTTATTAGTAACCTATGACTATCACTAAGTGTGTATCTTATGATTCTTGATGAATGTATTTTTTTTCTTTATGTAGACTGAGAACATATGCACAAAGACAAATCCTTGTGTGTCCAACCACACTGGCCAATAAGAATTCTATTCTATTCTATTCCATTCCATTCCATTCCATTCCATTCCATTCCACTCCAAATCGTTCTGCATTTCTTTTCTATTCTATTCTATTCTATTCTATTCTATTCTATTCTATTCTAGCCTAGCCTAGCCTAGCCTAGCCTAGCCTAGCCTAGCCTCTACTCTACTCTACTCTACTCTACTCTACTCTACTCTACTCTACTCTACTATACTATACTATACTATACTATACTATACTATACTATACTATACTATAATATACTATTCTACTCCACTCCACTCCACTCCACTCCACTCTGTTCTGCATTTCTATTCTATTCTATTCTATTCTATTCCATCCCATCCTAATCATATGATTCTTGATGAATGCATTCTATTTTATTTTTCTTTATGTACACTGAGAGCATCTGCACCAAAGACAAATTCCTTGTGTGTCCAATCACACTTGGCCAATAAAGAATTCCATTCCATTCCATTCCATTCCATTCTATTCTATTCTATTCTATTCTATTCTATTCTATTCTATTCTATTCTATTCTGCATTTCTACTCTACTCTACTCTACTCTACTCTACTCTACTCTACTCTACTCTACTCTACTCTACTCGTAGTGTTTATCTATGCCACTCATGTAATAGATAGGTTTGACCACCCAATTCTCAGCTACCTATTTTCTATTTCTTGTCTTTTTTTCTTCCTTGCTGTCCTTTTCTTCAGTCTCATTTTGGGAGAGAAACTCCAAAGAGACAGGCAGACAGAATACGCATTCATTGGAAGAATGCATTTTGCCCTCATTTGTTATTCCCAGTATTGGATTTCTGGAGGCTATTAAAGAAAGCCGCCCCAAAGCATTAAACACCTCAAATGAAAAACTACTAAATGAACCCGTATTTCTTGACATTTCTTGTTTGACGAGAGTGGGTGAGCCATAATTCTTCCCCTATTTTGTCTTTTCTCGCTGAGAAACTGCATGGGCTGTGGCCAGCTTAAGCTCACATCGGCTTCCTTCCGTTTGGTTTGGATTTTTGCAAATTGTGAAGGCTTTAAAGACGGGGTTTTCTTCCCTTTTGGTGTGGAATTTTCAAAGGGAGAGCACACATGAGTATTTGAAAACGATGCCAAATGAAACCACTGTGTACACAACCTTTTTAGAGCAAACAACACAGAAGACTGTCACTACGCAACCTTCCCTCTGCAGTTCTGCCAATGTCCCTCCAACCATTATAAAGGTGAAGGTAAAGGTTCCCCTTGCTACTTGTTCCTGACTCTAGGGGGCAGTGATCATCTCCGTTTCAAGCCGAAGAGCCAGCACTGTCCGAAGATGTCTCCGTGGTCATGTGGCCGGCATGACGCAATGCCGAAGGCACCAGGAATGATGTTCCCGTCCACCAAAGGTGGTCCCTATTTTTTTCTACTTGCATTTTTTAACATGCTTTCAAGCTGCTAGGTTAGCAGAAGCTCTGGACAAGTCACGGGAGCTCTCTCCGTTACGCGGCGCTAGGGATTCGAACCGCCAAACTTCCAACCTTTCTGATCGACAAGTTCAGCATCTTAGCCACTGAGCCACCACATCCCTTTGAGGACCAACCATTAAAGGTTTATATGTTCTTCTATGGAGACACAATGCAAGCACCTGGTCTTGTTGGTGGGAATCGAAGATCAAAATGGAGTAAAGTAGAGATTCTAGATTCTATAGAGTCTAGAATCTATAAAGGTTCCCCATGTTTTACATATAGAATTATGAAGAAATAGTATCAGAACCCATTACTTACGGGAATCAATTCAACATTAATGACTTTATGGTGTGTACATGTGTTGATGTGTTGATGTGAGAGTGTACCCCTCTTCTTAAGATTTTGGTCTTTGAATATTATAGCAGAGGTGGGTTCCTACCAGTTCGCACCTATTTGGTAGAATCGGTTCGTCAAATCTATCGAACCGGTTAGAAGAGGTTCCACCAGTGGACCAGAAAGCAGGCCACACCCGAATGATGAATGAATGTTGTGTTCTATTTTTACTTATGTATTGTCTCATGTCTTGTCTTGTATTCCCCTCCCCACAAATTGTAAGCCGCCCTGAGTCCCCTCAGGGAAAGGGCGGCCTATAAATAATAAACAAATCTAAATCTAAATCTACAGAAGAGGTTCCAACAATTTTTTGAAACCCACCACCACACACACACACCACACACACACACACACACAGAAAGAGAAAGAGGAAAGAGGAAAGAGAAAGAGAAAGAGAAAGAAAGGAAGAAATAAATAAATAAATAAAAAGAAGAAAGAAAGAAAAGAGTGACAGAGAGATGAAAGAAAAAAGAAAAAAGGGACAGAGAGACAAAAGGAAGGAAAGACGAGAGAGAGAGAGGAGAGCAGAGATGAGAGCCGAGAGAGAGAGAGAGAGAGAGAACACATGGCTGGCAAGCCACTCCCACCAGGTCATATGGCCGGCAAGCTACTCCCACAAAGGAGGCCACACCCACAGAGTAGGTTCCAAATTTTTTTGAAACCTACCACTGAATTATAGGTAAGCTATTCTACCTGAGTAGATTCCATCCCATCTCTGGAAGATTAAGTTTCATGAAAGAGCCGCGTGTAAATCAGTGCATTAAGTTCTTGGGCGTGCAATGGGAAACATGGATCTTGACAATTCCCTTAGCCAACCTTTCTGATCAACATTATACAGTATAATCCAATATGATCCAACCATTATACAGTAGAGCAGATTTTTCCCTGCTCCCAATCTTAGCAGTTTCCAGGTGTGTGGACTTCGATGCCCAGAATTCTCATTAATGGTCATGTGCAATGTGGAACTTAACACCCATGGATACTGTCGTATTGAATGTTGAATATTTATGTTCTAAGGGCAACTGGACTCGCAATTTTTTTTTTAAAGTCCTGAATCTGCTGATAAGAGAAGCCAACCACATGCTGAGGCCCTGGAAAGGCCGCAGAGAAGAGCCAGCAAGATGATAAGGAGTCTGGAGAATAAATGGTCCAATAATGTACAATAAACAGATGGAGAAACTTTCCCATTAGCAAATGCTATCCTACACTGAGCGAAGAATCAGGTCCACTACGTACTTCCTGGAACCTGGAGTTGCCAATCTTCTTTTTCTTTAGTTCAGTGGTGAGTTCCGGATCCGGTGTCAACGCTACGGTTGGAACTGGCCCCGGCGGCATCCACATGAATGCACGCAGCACGCACATGCATCTTACCAGCCTCCTTGAGCTTCCATGATGCTCCAGCCTGCTCAGCAGAGCATCACACAGGTGCTGTACGGAACCCCTTGATGAAAGAAATGTCCTTCTGGGTTCGGCTCCAAGTGGGGGAAAAGACACTGGAGACACGGAGGCTGCTTGGAAAGATGGTTATCGATGGGACAGGGCCACATGGCTTGAGCCCTCAACAGAAAAGGTGATCACATGCTTCAATGTGGTGGAGAAGAAGAGAAGGGCTGAGGGAGGGGCTTGCTAGGCTTGTTATAACCTGTTCAGTCCCACCTCTCTGTTTCCTGTTCCTGTGTAAGAAATGTATTCTGATTGGTTGTCAGACTCCCATGGAGCCATGCAGGGCAACTCTCTGGGCTGCGTTTTGAATCCAGGTATGGATGAGTTCTCAGATGCCATGTGGTCATTTGAGTAAAGGGCCGATATTATCATGCCTTAATCCCATTTCCCCCCCCAGAGCTGAAGTGGAGAAGTCTTATTATGTAAAGTGGACTAGCTTGGCCTTCCTAATGGCCCATTGACAAAGTGGGGATGGGCAGGAAGCTGAAGGCAGCTATTCTGTCCTTTAAAACATGTTTCGCTCTTTTCACATCCAGAGAAATATTCTGCCTTTTCAATATTTCCTAGGATATTTCATTTTTCTGGGAGAGGGCTGGGTGATAACTTCCTACAAACCACAAGGAGCCAAGGTGGCACAATGGTTAGAGTGGTAAGTACTGCAGCTACTTCAGCTGACTGCTAGTTGCAGTTTGGCACTTCAAATCTCAGCCTTCCATCCTTCCAAGGTGGGTAAAATGAGGACCTAGTTTGTTGGGGGCAATAGGCTGACTCTGTAAGACACTGTGAAATGGTATATAAGTCAAAGTGCTATTTTCCTTCTCCCCTCCCTCCCTCCCTCCCTCCCCTCCCTTCCTAGTGATAGTACTGCAGGCTAACGCTGCACACTGCCAGCTGAAGGCAGCTATTCTGTCTTTTAAAACATGTTTCGTTCTTTTCACATCCAGAGAAATATTCTGCCTTTTCAATATTTCTAGGATATTTCATTTTTCTGGGAGAGGGCTGGGTGATAACTTCCTACACACGGTAGACTTAAAGATTGGTAAGTCGCTCGGAACGATATCCAGTGCTCCAGGTAGGCTCCGGTAAGCCTGTACTGGGGCATACCACCTGAAAACCCACCACTGCTTTAGTTCCTCCATTAGAAGTTGTCATATCGAGGTACGTTCAGCCCGTCCCCAATGTTTTACAAATGGCTGAATCTCTTGAGCATCAAGGAAGGCCCCAACATCTCCCCCAGTCAAAACTTGGGCTGTTCTGAATTTTGCACATCATGGACAAAGATTTGCAAAACAAAGTCCACGTTGGGGAAAACACATTCCAAATGTGCAATGCCAGAAATAGAGTTTCTTATTTCAAATGTGCATTTTTCTCCACCATATTAAATTTATCTTCATTTGGGGAAAGCGCTTATGAAGAAGCTAGCAGATTAGGGGAAAGATTCATATGAAACCATTGAATATTCATGAGTTTGGAAGTGTCGGGGTTTTCTTTTCTATTGTTGGTGGTCCTGCTGAAGGGCCCCAAATGAAATTTGTATCTAGTGAGATGAGAAACCGGCGAAAATATAATGAGAAGAATTAACTACCACATTGTTCTTTTCCCTATTAGAGTGGTGTGGTGGCCTCCAGTGGACCCGGAAAGCAGGCCACACCTACAGAAGAGGTTCCAAGTTTTTTTTGAAACCCACCACTGGTCCTTGGATATGATTATTCTACACTATCATGCTCCTATTTATAAAACTCAGTGCCTCTGTGAAAGGTAAGGATGGCTACTGCGTTTGTGGTGCAATCAGAACATGGCGTGTGTGAAGTTGTTTTAACGCAAACCAAAGATGCCTTTTAAAAAACACAAGTTGACATCATATTCTTAAAAAGTAATCCTTAGAGAGCAAACTGTTCCACCTCATCTCGACAGGCAGACTCATCCCCCACTGAAGCTGAGTCCCACCACTGTTGTATCATCTGCAAATTTAGTAATAATATTACTAGCATGAGTGGAAATGCAGTCATGCATATAAAGAGTAAAGAGTAAGGGAATAGTATTTTAGGACTTATTTTGGGGGCAGGACTTATATTGGGTGCATGTGTAAAAATCAAGCTAGGACTTACTTTTCAGGTGGGCCATATTTTCAGGGGAACACGGTAGTTAAGTTCTTAAACTTGACCCACAGGGAGAAAATGCAAGTTTCCACTTGACTATGGAATGCACCGACTTCCTCTGAGCCAATCAATCAATCAATCGCCATCCTATCTCCCCTACCAGGTTGTTGCTGTGCAAATAAGATTAGAGGTAACCTCCATCCAAGTCACCTTGAGCTCTCCAGGGGTGGGAAAAAAAGGCAGGATGCAAGAAATAAATTTTATTTTGAAAAACTCTTTTACTGGAGCAAATATTTTAAATGGATAACTTCATTATCTCTCCTCCGACCGCCTGGGCCTGCCAGCCCGCACCTGCAGATTCAAAGCAGCTAACTACAAGCAAATTGTAAGTGATGAATTTTCTTTTTTTTTTAAAGGTATGAAAGTAGTAATAGTAGATAACAGTGGGAGGAAAAACCCGAGTAGATAACAAACATGAGCAGGATGAAATAGAAGTTAACTGAATGGAAAACAATCTGCCAGGAGCAAAAGAATATAATCACCCCAGCCAGCCAATAGACCTGTCTAAACAAGAAGGTGCCCAGAGGAAAACCGTGTTCAAATACTACATTAATAGCAATTTCATCTGTTATCTGACAGCCCGAGGCTTTCAAAATATAATAAATCTTCAGGGAGCCCACCCAAGAGAGAAGACCTCTTTTTCCCCACTTCCCAAAAGCTGTCTGAACAAATTTAATAGAGCGCTGAATGTGAGGGATTAGTAGGAATAGAACATAACAAGATACCGTAGGATAACAGACTTGGGGGGGACCTTAGAGGTCTTCTAGTCCAACCCCCTGCTTGAGTAAGAAACCTTAGACCATTCCAGACAAATATTTGTCCCGGGTTTTCTTACATACCTCCAGTGAGAGAGCACCGGTGGTGGGTTTTCAAAAATTTTCGAACCTACTCTGTGGGTGTGGCCTCCTTTGTGGGAGTGGCTTGCCGCACATGTGACCAGTGGGAGTGGCTTGCCCGCCCATGTGACCGGATATGAAGATGCCGACGACACTTGTCAGAACCACCTTAAATTACCCCACAAACAGCACTGGCATGCATAAGAATAGGATGTAAACTTGTTTTTTAAAAGGCATCTTTGGTTTGCATTAAAACAACTTCAACACACGCAATGTTCTGATTGCACCACAAACGCAGCAGTCATCCCTTACCTTTCACAGAGGCACTGAGTTTTATAAATAGGAGCATGATAGTGTAGAATAATCATATCCAAGGACCAGTGGTGGGTTTCAAAAAGTTTGGAACCTCTTCTGTAGTGTGGCCTGCTTTCCGGGTCCACTGGTAGAACCTCTTCTAACCGGTTCGGTAGATTTGACGAACCAGTTCTACCAAATAGGGGCAAACTGGTAGGAACCCACCTTTAGAGAGCACCCACAATTTCTGGAGGCAAGCCGTTCCACTGATTAATTATGATCACCCTCTGGAATATCTCCTTAGCTCTAGGTTGGATCTCTCTTTGATGAGCTTCTACCTGTTAGACAAAAATGGTTGTTTGGTCCCTCCAGTGTTGGATTACCCACTACCTGGAGGCAAGTCGTTCCATTGATTGATTGTTCTGTCAAGAAATTTCTCCTTAGTTCTAGGTTGCTTCTCTCCTACATTACTATCCATTCATCTTGTCCTGCCCTCAGGTGCTTTGGAGAATAGGTTGACACACACCGCTCTCCTCTGTGAAATGGTACGTCCTGAAAGAGAACATGTTTGGGATGGTCTTCTATCCCACCTGTTGTGACCCACCAGTGGCCAGTGGAGATGGAAGCAGATTAGGACAGTGAGGAGGTTGGGGAGGAACATGAGTCAGTCCTGGAGTCTGGGGAAGACTCTGATGAGGGCTTTGTCTCAGAGGCAGAGTGGGGGCCAGAGCCGTATGCCAGTTATCAGCTGCCTTCGGAGTCAGACATCAGTGAGGCAGATGAACAGCTGGAGCCTGTTCCCTGGTGTGCATGCACAGAGTTGCCAGATGAATGGAACAGCTAAAGAATAGGGTCAACTTGGGAATAAGGCCCCATGTGGACGACGAATGGCCCCTCCCAGAGGAAATAAAAGAGGAGCGAAAGGGGAGTGGAGTTTGCAGGAGACAATTACTCTTGCTTAATTGGTTCGTGACTCTCCAAGACTCCTTGCCAAATTTTGCAGATATTGGCCTGGCAGCTCTCCAAGCCAGATGAGGTCTGTGAGTGAAAATCCTCCCTCGAAGACTTTGCTGGATGTGAATGAGCAGACTTCACAGTCAATTAATAAAGAGTTTTTTGTCGGGACAAGGAGTTTGCTTCATGCTCTTGGGAAGCCTCGGTCAGAACACCACCCTCATTTTGTTTCCAAATTAATTTGCCTTGTGTTTTAGATGCTTTAGATTAGTCAACGGCATCACCACTGGACCGAAAGGCAAACATGATACCATTAGCATTTTTTACATCTGTGTTGTGTTACCTAGGAATACACATGCATTATCAACAGTGCCATTTTTAGACAAAAGGAAACCCCTCCCCAAAATATCTACTTGAAAGATATTGCAAGAGGGGGGGGGGGCGGGCTGTGCTATGAGAACACATTCAAACCTACTTTCATTTCTTCATGTTCTCATTGTTCATCTGTACTTTTAATTATTTCTAAGCCAAATTGCAAGCACATTCAGAAAAAACACATCGAGATCCACCTATTTGGCTTCATCTTTCCATATGTTTTAAGAGGCGTGGGGGCTCAGTGGCTAAGACGCTGAGCTTGTCGATCAGAAAGGTCGGCAGTTTGGCGGTCCGAATCCCTAGCGCCGCGTAACAGAGTGAGCTCCCGTTACTTGTCCCAGCTTCTGCCAACTTAGCAGTTCGCAAGCACATAAAAAACGTAAGTAGAAAAATAGGAACACCTTTGGTAGGAAGGTAACATTGTTCTGTGCACCTTCGGCGTTAGCCATGCTGGCTACATGACCACCTCTTCGGACAGCGCTGGCTTTTCGGCTGTGAAACGGAGATGAGCACTGCCCCCTAGAGTCGGGAAAGACTACACATAGTGCAAGGGGAACCTTTACCATTACACACACCATTTTTATCTTTCCATGTGTTTTATTATTTCTCTTGCCCCCCCACCCCCCAGTCTGAAGTCAATAAAAGGATATGATTGAGTAAAGCTATATAGGCTGAATTTGTAATCTGGATTGGTATTAATGACTATTGAATTTTGTAAAGGAAAAAAAAAGGTGGAAAACCTTGTTCTTGTGGCTTTCAGCATTTCTTGCTTGGCCTGCAATAGGCTCTTTCATAATTTAAATTGATCAGACCTTTCCACATATACCTGTTCTTTGTTCTACAGTAATTGCAAAATTCCACATTATGGAAACGTGAGCCAATTCTGCCTACATCGATAGGTAAATGAATGCAGGCCCTAAAGGGAGACGTAAAATATTGGTTACAGAAGTTCATGTGAGATACAAACACAGAGAGAGAGAGACATGCACAGATATGCTTTGAATCATTCAGAAGAAGCCACAATGACATTGTGCGTGTGTGTGTGTGTGTGTGTGTGTGTGTGTGTGTGGTGACATCATTGCATAAGTGACACCAAGTACCAAATTAGCATCCCTCGCAGGATGACATCACAGTGCAAATGAGACAGAGTTCATAATCCACCCCGTGCACAAAATTGCACATTTGACATCACTTGACTGCAACCTGCGGAAATAAGATAATAACCCTCTCAAATAATTTATGGACTTGAGGGCTTGGAACTCAGAGGTGATCAAGAGGAAAGCGGAACTGGGGGGGAAAAAAGTAGTTATCCAAAGAAATAGATTTCTCGCTTAGTATTTCAAAGAAGCAATCTGAAAACGATAAGGGAACTTCAGGTTTTTTTTCCTTCTCCTCTTTTTCCATTCCGGTCTTCCAGTAATAATAATCTCATTATCTCTAAGTTTGGATCGATAACCAAAACCAAAAAAGAAGAACCATTCATATCTTCTGTGATGCTTGTCTTTTGATTGCGTTGATAGCCCATTCAAGATGAGAAGGAATGATACATTTCCCTATCTTCTCTTCCTTGTGCCATATCCATCATCGGATGTTGGCGATCATGTTGGCAATCCTATTTTTGTCAATAGCCGCATGAAAAAATGCTGCCGAGTTTTTCATGTTTCCCGTTCTTTAATCAAATGCAGTTAAAACTCTAAACAAGTCATCGAGAATAACTATATACATCCAACAGGAACAGGAAGTGTCTCACAGGAGCAGATAGAGATAAATCCTAGAGAGGCAGGAAATGCATCACAGAACAATGGAGATGAATGCTAGAGAGGAATAAAGCTGCCTACAAGGCAGACATAACATCTGTAACATCTCCCCCTTTTCATATTAGCAACATACAAACATTTCCTATAGATAAATAAATAATGGTCTTGCAAATTAATCCCTTCTTGCCTGCATGAACTTCATGGATGTTGTGGTCCACCAGCGGCCAGCAGAGCTGGCAGCAGAGTCGGACAGTGAGGAGGTTGGGGAGGAGCATGGGCCAGTCCTGGAGGCTGGGGAAGGCTCAGATGAGGGCTCTGTATTGGAGGCAGAGACGGGGCCGAGGCCGTCTCGCAGTGATCAGGGTGCGTGCGGAGCTAGACAGCAGTGAGGCAGAGGAACAGCTGGAGCCTGTTCTCAGTGTGCGCATGCGCAGAGCTGCCAGAAGAAAAGAGCAACTCCGAAATCAGGGACGACTTGGGAGTAAAGTCACAGATAGAAGGTGATTGGCCCCTCCCATAGGACATAAAAGAGGAGCGAAAGGGGAGTGGGCTTTTGCAAGAAACTGTTCGTTCATTCAGTCATTAGATTCATTTCAGGAGTGTGAAGATCTGTCCGTGAATCTCAGAGACTCTGTGCCCAGAATCTTTCCTTGTACAGCACCTCATTTGGAAAATATTTACATGGCAGTTTTCCAAGATAGATAAGGTCTGTAGCAGTGGTGGGTTTCAAAATTGTTGGAACCTACTCTGTGGGTGTGGCCTCCTTTGTGGGGGTGGCTTGCCACCCATGTGACCAGATGGGAGTGGCTTGCCGCCCATGTGATTGGATATGAAATTATGAATTAGTACTTAGGTTGGTCCAAGTAGCTATTCAGAAACTCTGGCATTGAAGCATGCAAGTCTTAAAGCTTGTCACGTTACAAGATCCTTGCCAGTGGTGGGTTTCAAAAATTTTGGAACCTCTTCTGTAGGTGTGGCCTGCTTTCGGGTCCACTGGTGGAACCTCTTCTAACCGGTTCAGTAGATTTGACGAACCGGTTCTACCGAATAGGTGGGAACTGGTAGGAACCCACCTCTGGTCTGTAGTCCTAAATATTCCTTTGAAAGACCGTTTTCCAGGCCTTGCTGAGAGGAGGAATGAGAGGAACTCGCATTCATCTAATAAAAGGGGTTTTGTAAGGACCAGGACTCTGCCTCATGCTTTTTGGGGAAGCCTAGGTCAGAACACTGGGGTGGAGGGTTCCCATGGTTATTTCAATCTCTTGAAATGACTATGTTTAAAATAGCTTACAAAAATGCCTTGCCTACATTTAAGATTTTCTGTTAGCCACTTCGGTGTGTCTCTTTTTCTCCCCTCCGCCACTCATGGGCACTCTAGAACTATAAGCAAATTATTGATTTTAGCTGTGGGGCGAGAATCTCTTTTTTTCAATCATGAGGAATCCTGCTGCCTAAACCACAAATATTCAGGATTCAGATAAAATACCGAATGACAAATAGACCCCATTGAATGGCTGGGGTTGTGTGTGTCCCCCTCCCAAGGTGGCCACTGCTGACTTCATATTTTTTTTCTGAAAATTGAACCGTTTTTGCTCAGGCTACACCTACGTAAGTAATCAAGATCAATTGATCTGTCTGGCGGGGGCAGCTGTTGCCGGATCGTTCCCTAGAGTGACAAGTATTCCATCTTAGCTAGATGCTCTTAAGTCAACTTTGTATTTTTTATCTTAAAAAAAAAGAGCCCTTGCCAGCATATCCTGATCAAAGATGGGTCAATTTCGAATGTCAGAATGCATGATGTTCTTTACAGAAGTTTGCAAGATGTATAGATCCCTTTGAGGGAACAAATGGATGTGTTCTCCCTCAAACCAAGGATATTTCTGGAGTGATAGAAATGTCAAAGGAACGTCTAGGCTCACGAGACTGTGGTACAACAATACAAAGTATTGTCACACATACTACTTGTTTGTAAGTGTGTGTGTGACTCTGCTTAAATAAACTGGTCCTTCCAAACTGGTACTTTGCTCTTTACCGCTAGAAAGTGTTTCTTAAAATTTGGTTTAATTATGCTTTCTGGCAACTGAGAACAATTGGATTAGGTGCACTAGATTAAACAATCTAATATTAGGTAGCATCCGGATAGATACAGTATATGCTAATACATAAAGATGATTAGGGGGGCTGAAAGATAAAACATGTGAAGAACGGTTGTGTCAAGCATGTCCAAGTATCATGTAGAATTAAATCAGAGTCCAAGGCAAAACGATCCTTAAAGTTCCAATTTAATAAAGCAGACATCTTAGCACATCTGTGTTAATCGCAATTCTGGAAATGACATCAGAATCCCACCAAGTTAAAAGTTCATGATTTTGTCCCCACACCCACAATCCATCACATGGTCCAATCTTCTTCCACGCTGGCATCCACACCCAGCTGCTTCCGGTCAGGCGTAAAAGTGCGGAGACAAAAGATGACCTTGGCTTCTAAACAAGAATGAAAACAATACATTCCACAATCCTACTCCTGTCTACTCCCTCCTCCCATCGACTATACTAGAGAAACAACATAATGAAATAAGAGAAAGTGTGGCAGGTTTTCCTTCTAAAGGAATATAATTGCAGGCCTGACAGGTTGCAGAAATTAGTTATGTCTAGTCTAATAAAAAGAAAATCTAGGAGAGACATGAGAGCAATCTTCCAATATTTGAGAGGTTGCACAAAGAAGAGGGGGTCAACTTGTTCCTAACGCACCCGAGGGCAGGACAAGAAGTAATAGATGGAACTTATCAAAGAGAGATCCAATCTAGAATTAAGGATAATTTTCCTGACAGTAGAACAATTAACCAGTGGAACGACTTGCTTCAGAAGTTGTGGATACTCCAACACTGGAGGTTTATAAGAAGAGACTGGATACCCACTTGTTTGAAATGGCATAGGGTCTCCTGCTAGAGCAGAAGGTTGAGCTACAAGACCTCCTCTTCTGACCGAGGCTTCCAAGAGCATGAAGCAAACTCCTTGTCCCGACAAAAATCCCTTTTATTCTTTTACTGTGAATTCTGCTCATTCACATCTAGCAAAGTCTTTCAAGGGAGGATTTTACAGTCACAGACCTTTATCTGGCTTGGAGAGCTACCAGGCCGATATTTGCAAAACTTGGCAAGGAGTCTCGGAGAGAGTCACGAACCAATTAAGCAAACTAATTGTCTCTGCCAAACTCTACTCCCTTTCGCTCCCTCTTTTATTGCCTCTGGGAGGGGCCATTCATCATCCACCTGCAGACTTACTCCCCAAGTCGACCCCTGTTCTTTAGCTGTTCCCCTCGTTCTGGCAACTCTGGCAGAGACGAGGTGGCGCAGTGGTTAAATGCAGCACTGCAGGCTACTTCAGCTGACTGCAGTTCTGCAGTTCGGCTGTTCAAATCTCACGGCTCAAGGTTGACTCAGCTTCCATCCTTCCGAGGGTGGGTAAAATGAGGAACCCGGATATGTTGGGGGGCAATATGCTGATGCTGTAAACAGCTTAGAGAGGGCTGAAAGCCCTATGAAGCGGTATATAAGTCTAACTGCTATGCTATTGCTATTGCATGCACACACTGCGAACAGGCTCCAGCTGTTCATCTGCCTCACTAACTTCTTGAATCTGAAGGCAGCTGATAACTGGCATATGGCTCTGCCTCTGAACAGAGCCCTCGTCCGAGCCTCCCTCAGACTCCAGAACCGGCCCATGTTCCTCCCCAACTACTCACTGTCTGAATCTGTTGCCAGCTCTACTGGCAGGTCACCCACACTTCTAAGGACACTGCCAAACTCTGTTCTCTTCTGTTGTTCCTATATTTAATTATGCAAGAACATACCTATGCAGCTTGTCAAAAGTGGGCTACTACTACTTGTTAGAGGGAATACTAAAATGACGAACTCCTTCTGTATTACTTTCCTTTTCCTTTCATTTTTTGGAGGGCAGGGTGGGGTGGGGGAGAGACATTATAAAAACTCTCTCCTTGTTCTTTCTCTCTTTATGAACAATGTCGTCGTATTCAATCTCGGCAAGGAAATTGATGTCTGTAGGGATGTGCGGCTGACCTTTGGTTCCAAAGATAATTAGACTGTGGGAGGGATCCTTTTCTCCAACTTTCCATATCTCTGCCCTTTAGATGTTTGTGAGGAAGGAGATTGTTCTGGCTAACACCCTTGCATATCAAACATTTATAGCCACTCCCCCCCCCCCCAGGTCGATGGCGCATGCCAGTGTATCCATCGCATGAGTACAATGGAAAGAATTACGGTGGAGCTGCTGTGTAGATGATGAGAAATAAATGAATTTTCTGAGAAATTGCAATCAGAAACAGAAAAACAGAGTCGGAAGGGCCCTTGGAGGTCTTCTAGTCCAACCGCCCTGCTTAGGCAGGAACCTTACAACCACTCAGACAAATTTTATCAAATTATTAAATTAAATTAAATGGTTATCCAATCTCTTCTTTAAAAACTTCCAGCATGGGACATCACAATTATGGAGACAAGTTGTTCCACTGGTTAACTGTTCTCCCTGTCAGGAAATTCCTCCTTAGTTCTAGGTTGCTTCTCTCCTTGATTAATTTCCACCCATTGCTTCTTGTCTGCCCTCAGGTGCTTTGAGAATCGCTTGACTCTCTCTTCTCTGTGGCAGCCCCTGAGATATCGGAAGACTGCTAGTCCTTCTTTTGATTAAAGTAGACATATCCAATTCCCGACAACCATTCTTTATGTGTTTTAGCCTCCAGTCCCCTAATCATCTTTGTTGCTCTTCTCTGCACCTCTTTCTAGAGTCTCATCATATTTTTCTCCGTCTACTGAGAAGGAATAGAACTCAAAGTTCTCTATGAAGACTGAATTAGCAGTGAGTAGGGGTGAATGACTGAAGTGGGAAAATCTGAAGATGCCTCTAAGCTGTTGTCCTGTGTGTGTGTGTGTGGTGGTGGTGTGTTCTGATGTGTGTGTCTGTTTGTGGACACATACCAGTGGTGGGTTTCAAAATTTTTTAGAACCTCTTCTATAAGTGTGGCTGCTTTGTGGGAGTGGCTTGCCGGCTATGTGACCTGGTGGGCATGGCCAACTTGTAAAATGTGGTGAAACTCACTTAAGAACGCTCTGTCTTAGCAACCAAAATGGCGTCAGAACTCTGGCATTTGAAGCACGCAAATCTTAAAGCTGTCAAGTTACAAGACCCTTGCACCCCTAACCCTTTAGAAAAAAAAAACCCAGAGGTGTTCAAACTTGACAGCTTTTAAGGCTTGTGGACTTCAACTCCCAGAATTCCTCCTCTCGCTCTTCATCTTGATGATGTGCGGACGGGCAGGGGGAGGGAGCTGGAACCGGTTCTAAACGGCACTGTAGATTTGTGGCACCTCTTCTATAGAAGAGGTTAGAACTGGCAGGAACCTACCCCTGACATATACAGTACAGAAATGTTCTGATGTTTCCTTTGTATGGGATATTTTTGAACTCACCATCAGCCTTATACCTTTTGAAGATTTGGGACTCAAACATCTGCTTATAACCATGCCAGGTGCAAACTGGAATTAGTCCCATTCAGAAAACGGAGGGATAATTTTGGTTTTTTAAACGTATACAAACATGCTAACCCAGAACTCCATAATAATGTGCAAAACGGCTATTTTTGTTTTTGGCAATGAAGGTTGCTGAAGAATATAGAGTGAGTGCAGGTGATTGCAGAAATGAAAAGGCTGTTGTTTTCTTTTGCGGTTTAAAAAAGAAGTCTGCAGTTATATCATTAACCCTGCACACAGCTGTTAAGCCTTGCAGGTAAGCCTTGACTCACAGCCACAACTGAGGCCCAAAATAATATCTGTTGTGAAGCGAGACATTTGATAAGTGTGATTTACCCCCATTTTGTGACCTTTCTTGCCACAGTGTTAAATGAATGGCTGTATCGCAAAGGTGATCACATGACTCAGGGATACTGCAGCCTTTAGATTAATCTATCTATATAAAAACAGCTCTGTGTGTGTGTGTGTGTGTGTGTGTGTGTGAGAGAGAGAGAGAGAGAGAGAGAGAGAGAGGAGAGAGGAGATCTTATTCTCTGGAAACAAATACTATGAGGGTAAGCTACCCCTAACACCCCTTGGGGTGTGTGTTCTGCTAAGTTACAGCCTGTTGTGCCTTACAACGGCTTCTACCGCACTGCCGTTAAAATGGCTTCTACTGTACCGCACAGTGGAGTTGCCACGGTAATGGCTTCACAGTACTCCACAAGGGGCTCCCTCTGGTAAGGGGTGGGGGTCAGGGAAATCCCAACATTAGAAATTAAGGAGGCATCACTTTCCTTGACGCTTCTGGGGCACAGGGAAAACACGTGTAACTAATTTAATTGTCGCCAAAATCAGGGCTTTTCTGTCTAATGCAGGATTAGGATAAATAAATACCCGGGTTATCAGCTAGCATAATATAAATATGAACCAGTTGCCAAGCATCTGGATTTTAATAATGTGACCATGGGATACTGTAACAGTTGTAAGTATGATTTTTTTTTTCAGTACAACTTTAGCAGTCACTTACACGAGCTGTTATTAAGTGGAGGACCACCTGTATTTCAAAAGCTTAGACTGGTAGAGATCATGGTTTAGAAACATGGCTCAGAAACATTTAAAAAATGGCTCCGCTTGCAGTTCGTTCTTCCATTTAAGGAGAAACAAGATGACATTAAAGCAGAATAAAATATGGATTAAAAATATAAGAATGAAGACATAGAATAACAGGGACAGTTAGAAGTTGCATAAAGGAAGTGTCACCATTCAATAAACCGCAGGATGTTCTAGCCAACGTCCCTATGTCACAACCTGTGTTCAAAAGTCCAAACCACAAAGTTCAATTAAAGTTCGTTAATAAACGTAAGCCATACCTGAAACAAAAGGAGAAGTAAGACACTCATCTCCTTATAAGGTTTTCTCCTCAAGGTAACCACTAAGAAATGTGTTAAGTATTTCCGTGTTGCAATGCTTTTGGGAATGTATAAAGAACGCGTGCTTCGATAATGAAGGTTGTCAGAACTTGCAATGCTAATCCACTTCGCTAGCTTTCTGAACCTGGCTGCCAAATAAACTTTCCCTGTATCTGAGAAGTCTAAGCTTGTCATTTTCTGCAAACAACATCATCAGTAATTATGGATGTCCCCATATATAAATGTTGCTTTGATTGACTAAAATCTCCTAAACCTGCAAGTGTTAACCGTGGACTGCAAACAAAATGGATAATCCAATTAGCTCATGCATATGCTTATTGGAGGCAGCACCCATCTACCATGTTGATGAATTCAGACTCACTTTAGTGCTTCTCTACCAAATTCTATCCACCCTTTGCAGTTTTGTATTAAGTAATTTGCAAAGTAATTTGTGGTGTAATTTGCCAACAGATGCATCTGGTTCATTTACAGCCCTAGAAATATTAGATGTTGTGGAAGTTGTAAAATCCATTTTAGCTTCTTCTTCTTCTCCTTTTTTTAAAGGCCACAAAAACTTATATTGCTACAGGAAGGCATCCGTTTTGCTTGAGCTATAACAACAGGATGAAAGAGAAGGAGGAGGAGGGGAAAACACCCCACTGTGCACAATAATGGATGAAATCTATCTATGTCAGAGGTGGGTTCCTACCAGTTCGCACTTATTCAGTACAACCGGTAGTCAAATCTACCGAACCGGTTAGAAGAGGTTCCACCAGTGGACCCGGAAAGCAGGCCACACCTACAGAAGAGGCTCCAAACTTTTTTGAAACCAACACTGTCCTGGATATGATTATTCTACACTATCATGCTCAAATTTATAAACTCAGCGCCTCTGTGAAAGGTAAGGATGACTACTGCGTTTGTGGTGCAATCAGAACATTGCGTGTGTTGAAGTGTTTTAACGCAAACCAAAGATGCCTTTTCAAAAACAAGTTTACATCATATTCTTATGAATATGCCAGTGCTGTGTGTGAGGTAATTTAAGGTGGTTCTGACAAGTGTCGTCGGCATCTTCGTATCCAGTCACATGGGTGGCAAGCCACTCCCACAAAGGAGGCCACACCCACAGAGTAGGTTCAAACAATTTTTGAAACCCACCACTGATCTATGTGGTCACTAATCGTCAATGTTGATTTGATGGGAGGGCAATCATCAATGGTCCCCCCCCAAAAAACTCCAGCAATTGAAAGTGCTCTGTGATCAAAATTAGTCCCAGGAGGAAAAAAAGCAGAGGAATAAGTCAGTTCTTCTCTCTCTCCCCTCTCTCTCTCTCCTCCCTCTCCCCCCTCCCTCCTCCCCCTCTCTCTCTCTCTCTCTCTCTCTCTCCTTCTCCCCCCCCCCTCTCTCTTTGTGTGTATGTCTGTGTGTATGTGTGTGTGTCAGAAGCACTGAGGCCCTTCTGGTTGAAAGGATTAGTTGGTGACATCAAATTTATTTTTAAACATAAAAAACATTTAAAAACTCTCATCCATTACTTACAGCATGTCATTTGGTTACAAGTGTTTTTGCATCCATATTCTCTTTTTTTTATTGAAATTTTTTTGGGAAAAAAAAGCTTTTACAAATATTTACCTTTGCTTAGGCAGGAGATCCTATATCATTTCAGACAAATAGTTATCCAATCTTTTCTTAAAAACTTCCAGTGTTGGAGCATTCACAACTTCTGGAGGCAACTTCTGTTCCACTGATTAATTGTTCTAACACTTCAGGAAATTCCTCCTTAGTTCTAAGTTGCTTCTCTCCTTGAATAGTTTCCACCATTGCTTCTTGTCTTGCCCTCAAGTGCTTTGGAAAATAGTTTGACTCCCTCTTCTTTGTGGCAGCCCCTGAGATATTGGAACGCTCCTATCATGTCTCCCCTAGTCCTTCTTTCTATTAAACTAGACATTCCCAGTTCCTGCAACCATTCTTCATATGTTTTAGTCTCCAGTCCCCTAATCTTCTTTATTGCTCTTCTCTGAACTCTTTCTAGAGTCTCCACATCTTTTCTACATCATGGTGACCAAAACTGGATGCAGTATTCCAAGTATGGCCTTAGTGTGTTCTTTGTGGCAGCCCCTGAGATATTGGAACACTACTATCATGTCTCCCCTAGTCCTTCTTTTCATGAGAAATGAAACATCTTCAAAGAAAAAACAGAAACTCCAGTTGACTCTTGAAAAAGCCTCTTTGGGACAACCATGATCTGGATGATGGAGCATTTCCATAGATAAATGTATAAAGAATATAGAGAAATAGCATTTGGACATTGGCAAGTAGGAGGACCCAAAAAAAAGTGTGCTGATTTTCAGAAAAATGGCAGATCTATAGTCCACTTGCTATTTGATGATCTACTTTGAGGGTTTGTTCTCATAACTTTTTGTAGCTCTCTGTTATCAAAGCAGACTCTGATCGGAAAATCTTTCAAAAAAGGAGATGCTTTTAGTTGGAGAACAATTCTTCAAAGAAATGAATATTGTCTTTCAAGTAGACATATGGTTGCCCTATAAGGAAACCTGGGTTAAAGAATCTTCCCTGGAGACTCAAGCTCTAAACCATACACCTCCTTAAAAAATTTCTCA